>NC_057797.1:414091201-414290901 GCF_018294505.1 Triticum aestivum | reverse complement strand
CCCGGTCGCCGCCATCGCCGCCACCGGCCGCGCCGGCCTCTCCGTCGCCCGGATCTGCCCCGGTCGCGGCCTCCCTCCGGCAGCCGCCCGTCTTCCCCTGGCCAAGGCGCCATTTCCGGCAAGAAGCTATAGTGCAGATCCGGCCACGCCTCGGGTTGCGTGCCCGGAACCCTAGATCTGATCCAGGGTAGTTTTTTTACAAAGTCCCATAATTTTTACTTCACATGCTCATGTTCGCGGCTCCGTAACTTTGCATCCGTAGCTCCGTTTTGGACATATAGTATATCAAAATGTTCACCTCGACGATTAAATCATTTCGTCCCATTGCATAATTTTCATTTGAGCTCATCTTGATGCCCGAAATGCTGTTAGAAGAGGGCTTCGTGAGTTAATTGTCAGATCTGCTAGTTCATCTTAGACTTTTGTCATTTTTGCCATGATTAATGTGTGCATGATATGCCTGTGAGTCCTTCATATGTTTTGTTAAGCATTTTGTATTCTTTCCAGAGGTGTAAACCATGCATTTTTAGGATTTGTGTGGTGACTTGTGCAAGCTTGCAAAGTGAGGCACCCGGTGAATCTGTTTTCAGGGATTTGTGTAGTTTTTAGGATTATTTAGTTCATGATGCCATATGTTCAGCTTGTTTCCTAGTGATCCGTGCCTCTTTTGAGGATGATCAGTAAAGGAGTTTTGTTAACCATGTTATGCTCTATCCATCCCTGTCTTTGTTTACAATTATGGAGCATCCTAGATTGAGTCCATCGAGCTCTACTTTTGCTTCGTTGTGAATCTGGGCAGATCGTCAACTTGTTTGCGATTTTGCCGATGATATTGTAGTTGATCCGTGCATGCTATGCCATTGTTCTTGCCATATCTAGCTATCATTTTGTGCCTTCTTAATGGATGTATGCTTGCCTTGCCATGACTTGCACCGTGGTGAGTGCATCGAGCTCGTTTACGTGCCTTCGTGAGCTATATTTCAGCATGTCTCAGTTTTCACTAAGTCTGAAAACTGATTGTGTTTTAGCTATGTTCGTGTGCCTGTTAGAATATTTTGTGAACCCTTTTGGCCCCAGCTCACTTTGGGTCTTTTGTTAAGCTTGTTGAGTAGCTCCACGCCATGTTCTTACTTGTTTTAATCAGGTCATGTATCATGTTGTTTTGCTGCTCCGAAGAGGGCTTCGTGATCTGAAATTCCAGACAAGTATTAATTTCACTAAGTCTGGAATCTGTTTTGCATTTGCATTTTTGCCATGCTTGTTTGAACCTCATAATGGATGACTTGGCCGTAGCTCAGTGCTAGACTTTTGTTAAGAATCTTGTGTACATCCCTGCCATGCATTTTGTTGTCATGTTAGAGTGCTGTAGCATGTTCATCTCATTGCATTTAGATGCCTACTTGCTGTAAAACGCAGACCGGTGTCATTTTTGAAACGCTTGCCATTTCCAAACCGTAACTCCGATTCCGGCGTTCTTCATATCGTTTTCAAGCGATTTCATCTCATCTTTCTAGTGGCACACTTGGAATTCCAAGTTGAGGCCAGGTTCATGCATTTCCTGTCATATCTTGCATTTTGCATCCCGCATAGCATGTCATCTTTGCATTGTGTTGTTTGAGTTTGCACGTGGTTGATTGTACCCTTGTTGCTTGTTTGTCTTGTTTGGGTAGAGCCGGGAGATGAGTTCACTAACGAGGAGCCCGTTGAGTTTGCTCTTGAGGATCCAGTCAACTCTGACAACTGTGCAGGCAAGATGATCATACCCTCGAAATCACTACTATCTTTGCTATGCTAGTTTGCTCGCTCTTTGCTATGCCAATGCTACGATGCCTACCTTTTGCTTGTCAGCCTCCCAAAATGCCATGTCAACCTCTAACCCACCATGTCCTAGCAAACCGTTGATTGGCTATGTTACCGCTTTGCTTAGCCCCCCTCTTATAGCGTTGCTAGTTGCAGGTGAAGATTGGAGCCGTTCCTTGTTGGAACATTTATTTACTTGCTGGGATATCATTATATTGCTATGTTATCTTAATGCATCTATATACTTGGTAAAGGGTGGAAGGCTCGGCCTCTCGCCTAGTGTTTTGTTCCACTCTTGCCGCCCTAGTTTCCGTCATATCGGTGTTATGTTCCCGGTTTTTGCGTTCCTTACATGGTTGGGTTATAATGGGAACCCCTTGACTGTCCGCCTTGAACAAAACTCCTCCTGCAGTGCCCAACCTTGGTTTTACCATTTGCAACCTAGCCTTTCCCTTGGGTTTTGCGGACTCAAGGGTCATCTTATTTTAACCCCCCCGGGCCAGTGCTCCTCTCAGTGCTGGTCCAACCTAGAGCACCGTGCGGGGCCGTCCCTCGGCAACTTGGGTTACGTTGGCTCCCGTATGCTTAGCTTATCTGGTGTGCCCTGAGAACGAGATATGTGCAGCTCCTATCGGGATTTGTCGGCACAGCGGGTGGTGTTGCTGGACTTGTTTTACCATTGTCGGAGTTGTCTTGAATTACCGATATACCGAGTCTGATCGGAACGTCTTGGGAGGAGGTCTATTCCTTCGTTGACCGTGAGAGCTTGTCATGGGCTAAGTTGGGACTCCCCTACGGGGATTGAACTTTCGAAAGCCGTGCCCACGGTTATGGGCAGATGGGAATTTGTTAATGTCCGGTTGTAGATAACTTGAACCTTATTTAATTAAAATGAATCAACTGAGTGTGTTACCGTGATGGCCTCTTCTCGGCGGAGTCCGGGAAGTGGACACGGTGTTGGAGTAATGTTTGCGCAGGTTGCTCTCTAGTTTCTCGCTCGCGCTTTGCCTCCTCTTCTCGCTTTCTTTTGGGAATAAGTTAGCCACCACATATGCTAGTCGCTTGCTGCAGCTCCACATATAAATTGCCTTACCCTTCCTATAAGCTTAAATAGTCTTGATTGCGAGGGTGCGAGATTGCTGACTCCCTGTGGCTCACAGATTCCTATTACACCAGATGCAGGTCCAGGTGATTTCGCTCCAGGTGACGAGTACGAGCTCAAGTGGGAGTTCGACGAGGACTCTCATCGATACTACGTGTCTTTCCCTGATGATCAGTAGTGGTGCCCAGTTGGGGGTGATTGGGATCATTGTCGCATGTTGGGTTTTCTTCTATTTTGGCGCCGTAGTCGGGCCATGAGTGTTTTGGATGATGTAATGTTATTTATGTACTTGATTGACGTGGCGAGTGTAAGCCAACTATGTTATCTCCCCTTTATTATTCATATTACACGGGATGTTGTGAAGATTGCCTAACTTGCGACATATGCCTTCAATGCGATTATGTCTCTAAGTCGTGCCTCGACACGTGGGAGCTATAGTCGCATCGAGGGTGTTACAAGTTGGTAATCAGAGCCTTCCCCGACCTTAGGAGCCCCATTGCTTGATCGTTTTTAGCAGCCGAGTTGTGTCTAGAATTTTTTTTTGAGTCTTTAGGAATTATATATCAGAGACTTTAGGAATTCTTTTTACTTCCCAGTCTCCTCATCGCTCTGGTAAGGCATCCTGACGTAGAGTTTTGAGTCTTCTCTTCTCAAATTTCACAAAAAAAAATTTAGGATCATGCGGGTATCTTGGAATCGTTCCGATGGTTTTATGATGAGAACATTGTCTTGGTGCCTCCTGTCAGGGGTTTAGTGGAAGTGTCCCGGGGAGTTGAGCTCTGAGATGTTGTCATCATAATTTTATCGTTGCAATTCTGGAATACTTGAGATATGTTCGCCGACATCGAAAATCTCTTTTATGCAGTTCGTTGGTGAGATAACCTCGACGCCACCCAATACTGGGGCGGGAGTTCGGGAGTATAGCCATAACTTGTATAACGGATGCTTTTCGAAGGTTGAGGTAGATGGTTTCCGAAGTTTTCTTGGTTATGTGTTGAAGGATGGATACAGCTGGATGTAGGATTTGCTAGTTTGGGTGAGATATTATGCTTCCCCTGTATCCCCAACACCTGATTGCATAACCGGAAAAGTTCGGGAGTTTCATAGGTGGGAATTCTAGTAGCTCTAGTTCTTCTTCCACGAATATTGGTTTGAGATTGGGATTTCTTACCGGTTATTCGTTCTTGATCCGTACCTTGTTGATTTACTTCTTCTACCTAATTCTACGTGGCTTCTCAATTTATGGATATGTGACCATTTGAAGAGGAATGCATTCGTTCATTTTGTTCGGATGTGAAGACTATATGTTGCAATTTTCATTCCATTGGATTCAGCTTCAATATTTATCTGTCAATGTGCTAATGGTGGTCAACCTCTTCAGGATGGCTCCTCCAACACGCACGACTCCGAATCCTGATCCGCCACCGCCTCCACCTCCTCCAGAGGCATGGCAAGCTGTGATGGCCGCAACTAATGCAAACACACAGCTGATCATGCAAATTCTCCAAGAGCGCAATCAAGGCAGTCAAGGGAATCAAGGCAGCAATTAGAGTCACTTTGCTACACTCAACCAGTTCCTTGCTAACGGGCCAAAGACTTTCAGCAATTGTGTTGAGGCAACCGATGCTGACGATTGGCTTGTGGATCTGTGTAAGCATTTCGAGTGCAGTAACGTCAGACCTGAGGACTTTGTCAAGTTCGCTTACTTCCAACTCAAAGATCAAGCTGCAGAATGGTTCCAGCAGTACAAGGACTCCAAAGGTGGACGTGTTATCACTTGGGATGATTTCCGTCGAGATTTCCGAGCTCATCATATTCCGCAGAGTGTGGTTGAAAGCAAGCGTGAGGAATTCCGCAATCTGAAGCAAGGCTCTTTGTCTGTCTATGACTACAACAAGTTGTTCCAGAAGCTCGCCCGCTTTGCCAAGCAGGACGTGCCTGATGAGAAGAGCATGATATACCAGTTCAGGGGTGGTCTCTGAGAAGATATTCAGCTCGCTCTTGTTATCTTTGAGCCCTTGAGGTACGATGAGTTCTACAACATGGAACTAAAGCAAGAGGCTGCTCAGTTGAGGTGTGATGCTTCCAAGAAGCGAGTCAGAGATGTTACTCCTTCTTCCTCTACTCAAGTGGCCAAGCAGCAGAAGTTTTGGCTTCCTCCTCCTCCGTTCCGTCAGCCGTATCAGCAGAAGAGCAAAGGTGGCAGTGGTTCTTCCCACCCACCCAACCCTGGCTTTCAGAACAAGACTTCGTCTCAAGCTCCAAGATCGAGTGCTCCGTATCACCGTCCGCTTTCAGAGGTCACGTGCAATAAGTGCCAACAGAAGGGTCACTATGCCAACAAGTGTTTCAACCAGAGGCGTCTTCTTCCTCCTCCTCCTGTCAGATCGGCAAGTACAGCTGTGGTCAAGCATAACCCCAAGCATGCCAAGGTGAATTTGATGAATGCAGCTTAGGCAGAGGCCTCGTCAGATGTGATCATGGGTAACTTTCCAGTTAACTCTTTTCTAGCAAAAGTTCTTTTTGACACTGGTGCATCGCATTGTTTCATGTCAAGATCATTTGTTTCCAAGCATGACTTCGTTTCACAAATGTTGGGTAAACCTATGGGAGTGGTTTCCCCGGCTAAGTCTATGAGGGATACTTTAATAGTTTCGTATGTTTCTATCATGATGGGTGATTTCAAGTTTCTGGCTTCTCCAATGGTTCTTGGTAACTCGGATATTGATCTTATTCTCGGGATGGATTGGCTTTCTAAGCACAAGGCTCAGCTTGATTGTGCAGCCAGGCAGATTCAACTGACTCATTCGTCTGAGGATGTAATTGTCTTTGCCGCTCGTGATGATACCATTCGTCTATTTTCTCTCAATGAGAAGGGTGAATTGGATGCCATCTCTCAAATTCCAGTCGTTCGCGAATATCAAGACGTCTTTCCAGAAGAGCTCCCAGGAATGCCTCCGCACCGGCCAGTTGAATTCGTTATTGAACTTGAGCCTGGCACGGAACCTGTGTGCAAACGTCCTTACAAGCTCGGACCTGAAGAGTTGAAGGAGCTGAAGAAGCAACTCGATGAGCAAGAAAGAATGGGTCTCATCCGGCCTAGTTCTTCTCCGTGGGGTTGTGGTGTTCTTTTTGTGAAGAAGAAGGATGGAACGGACCGACTTTGTGTTGATTACCGTCTAGTGAACAAGAAGACCATCAAGAACAAATACCCACTTCCCAACATCAATGAGCTGTTCGAACAACTCAAAGGTGCTCAAGTATTCTCCAAGCTTGATCTCCATATGGGTTATCACCAGATTCGCATTCGTGAAGAAGATATTCCTAAGACAGCATTCAGAACAAGCTTCAGTTCATATGAATACACTGTCATGTCTTTTGGACTTGCCAACGCTCCTCCGACGTTCTCTCGTATGATGAATTTCATCTTCAATGCCTACACCAATGACTTCATTTTGGTCTATCTCGACGACATTCTGGTTTTCTCCAAGAACAAGGAAGATCATGCCAAGCACTTGCGTTTGGTTCTTGATAAGCTCAGAGAACATCAGTTCTATGCCAAGTTCTCCAAGTGTGAATTTTGGCTCGATGAGGTTCTTTATCTTGGTCATATCATCTCTGCCAAGGGCATTGCCGTGAATCCTGAGAAGGTGTCTGCAATTGTGAATTGGGAACCTCCTCAGAACGTGAAGCAACTCCGCAGTTTTCTCGGTCTCGCAAGCTATTGCCGAAGATTCGTTGAAAACTTTTCTAAGATCGCGAAGCCTCTCTCTAATCTTCTTCAGAAACACGTCAAGTACGTTTGGTCTCCGGAGTGTGATATTGCTTTCAATACTTTGAAAGAGAAGTTGATCACTGCTCCAGTTTTGACTCCGCCTGATGAATCCAAGCCGTACGAGGTCTTTTGTGATGCCTCTCTCTAAGGTCTTGGCGCAGTTTTGATGCAAGAGAAGAAAGTTGTTGCTTATACCTCTCGCCAGTTGAAGCCTAATGAGAAGAACTACCCCACTCATGATCTCGAGTTGGCGGCAGTTGTGCATGCTCTGTTGACTTGGAGACATCTTCTATTGGGAAGAAAAGTGGACATTTTCACTGATCACAAGAGTCTCAAGTACATCTTCACTCAGCCTAATCTCAACCTCAGGCAAACTCGATGGGTCGAAATGATTCAAGAGTATAATACGAGTATTGAGTACACTCCAGGCAAGGCTAACGTGATTGCTGACGCTTTGAGCAGGAAGGCTTACTGCAACAGTTTGATTCTTAAGCCTTATCAACCCAAGCTTTGTGAAGCTTTCCGCAAACTTAATCTGCAAGTTGTTCCTCAAGGTTTCCTCGCCAACCTTCAAGTCTCTCCTACCTTAGAAGACCAGATTCGCCAAGCCCAGCTTCTTGATGCTATGGTGAAAAAGGTGAAGATTGGGATTGCCAAGAGTCAGTCCAAGTACAAGTGCTACCGCCTTGATGACAAGGACACTCTCTTCTTCGAGGATCGTATTGTTGTGCCCAAAGGTGACCTCCGTAAAGTGATCATGAACGAGGCTCACAATTCTCTCCTCTCCATCCACCCTGGGAGCACGAAGATGTATCAGGACCTTAAGAAAGCTTATTGGTGGACTCGAATGAAGCGCGAGATCACTCAATTCATGAATGAATGTGATGTCTGCAGAAGAGTGAAGATAGAACACCAAAGGCCAGCTGGTCTCCTCCAACCTCTTGCCATTCCAGAATGGAAGTTTGACCACATTGAGATGGACTTCGTGACTGGGTTTCCAAAGTACAAGCGTGGCAATGATGCTACATTTGTTGTCATCGACAAAATCACCAAAGTGGCTCACTTTCTGCCTATCAAAGAGTCGATCACTGCAGCTCAATTGGCGGAACTCTATACCTCTCGCATTGTCTCTCTGCACGGTATTCCTCAAGTGATCTCTTCAGACCGTGGCAGCATCTTTACCTCGAAGTTTTGGGATTCTTTTCAGAAGGCCATGGGCACCAACATCTGCTTCAGCACAGCTTTCCATCCTCAAACAAGCGGTCAAGTCGAGCGTGTCAACCAGATTCTTGAAGATATGCTCAGGGCTTGTGTGATCTCCTTCGGCATGAAGTGGGAGGATTGTCTTCCTTATGCTGAATTCTCCTACAACAATAGTTTTCAAGCAAGTTCGGGCAAGGCCCCTTTTGAAATTCTGTATGGCAGGAAGTGCCGTACCCCTCTCAACTGGTCTGAAACCGGTGAACGTCAGCTTTTGGGTAATGACTTAATCACAGAAGCAGAAGAAATGTGCAAAGTCATTCGTGATAACCTCAAAGCAGCCCAATCCCGCCAGAAGAGCTACTATGATAGTAAGCACCGTGATTTGGCTTTCGAGATCGGAGATCATGTTTACCTCCGTGTCTCTCCTATGAAAGGTACTCGTCGCTTCGGTATCAAAGGGAAGCTTGCCCCTAGATACGTGGGACCTTTCAAGATTGTCAGCAAGAGAGGCGACCTCGCCTATCAACTCGAGCTTCCTTCAAACTTTGCAAATGTTCATGACGTGTTCCATGTCTCTCAGCTTCAAAAGTGCTTCAAGACTCCTGACCGCACTGTCAACTTCGAGGACATTGAGCTCCAAGAAGATCTCTCTTATCGTGAGCACCCAGTTGCTATTCTTGAAGAGACTGAACGCAAGACTCGCAACAAGTCAATCAAATTTCTCAAAGTCAAGTGGTCACACCATTCCGACCGTGAAGCTACCTAGGAACGCGAGGATCACCTCTGTTCTGAGTACCCAGCGTTCTTTCAGTCCTAGATCTCGGGACGAGATCTTTTCGTAGTGGTGGAGTGTTGTAACACCCCGGATGTAACTTTCCCTATTTGTACTCCAACTCTTGCCGTCTCCGGCGTTAAGTTATATTTATTTCTCGGGTTCGGGTCTTTGTCTTCGTGTTTTGTTGTCGTTGTCATGCATCTCATATCATGTCATCATGTGCATTGCATTTGCATACGTGTTTGTCTCATGCATTCAAGCATTTTCCCCGTTGTCCGTTTTGCATTCCGGCGCTTCGTTCTCCTCCGGTGGTCATTTCTAGCTTTCTTTCGTGTGTGGGGATTAAACATTTCCGGATTGGACCGAGACTTGCCAAGCGGCCTTGGTTTACTACCGGTAGACCGCCTGTCAAGTTTCGTACCATTTGGACTTCGTTTGATACTCCAACGGTTAACCGAGGGACCGAAAAGTCCTCGTGTGTGTTGCAGCCCAACACCCCTCCAATTTGGCCCAAAACCCACCAAACTCCGCTCCATGTCCTAGAGCGTTCGATCACGATCGCGTGGCCGAAAACCGCACCTCATTTGGACTCTCCTAGCTTCCCCTATGCCTATATATATACACCCCCCATTCCAATTCACGGATCCTCTCCCCCTAGCCCTAAAAAGATCACAGATCCGCCGCTCCGGACGTGTCCGGGCGGAGCCGGACAATGTCCGCCGCCCCCGCGCCCAGCCAGGACGCGCCACGTGGCGCCCGGCGCCCGCCGCCGCCGCGGCCCGCAGGGACCCGAAGCCGGCCCTCCCCGGCCCGCAACGCCGTGCCGCCCGCGCCCTCCTCCTCCCGGCGCCGCGCCCGCGTCCACCGCCTCCCCGCCGGCGCGCCGCCGCCCCGCCGCTGCCGCTTCGCCGCCGCCCGCCGTAGCTCGCCGCGCCGCCCGCCATTGCCGCCCGCCGCCCGGTCGCCGCCATCGCCGCCACCGGCCGCGCCGGCCTCTCCGTCGCCCGGATCCGCCCCGGCCGCGGCCTCCCTCCGACGGCCGCCCGTCTTCCTCCGGCCAAGGCGCCATTTCCGGCGAGGAGCTACAGTGCAGATCCGGCCGTGCCTTGGGTTGCGTGCCCGGAACCCTAGATCTGATCCGGGGTAGTTTTTTTACCAAGTCCCATAATTTTTACTTCACATGCTCATGTTCGCGGCTCCGTAACTTTGCATCCGTAGCTCCGTTTTGGACATATAGTATATCAAAATGTCTGCCCCGATGAGTAAATCATTTCGTTCCATTGCATCATTTTCATTTGAGCTCATCTTGATGCCCGAAATGCTGTTAGAAGAGGGCTTCGTGAGTTAATTGTCAGATCTGCTAGTTCATCTTAGACTTTTGTCATTTTTGCCATGATTAATGTGTGCATGATATGCCTGTGAGTCCTTCATATGTTTTGTTAAGCATTTTGTCTTCTTTCCAGAGGTGCAACCCATGCATTTTTAGGATGTGTGTGGTGACTTGTGCAAGCTTGCAAAGTGAGGCACCCGGTGAATCTGTTTTCAGGGACTTAGTAGTTTTCACTAAGTCTGGGATTATTTAGTTCATGATGCCATATGTTCAGCTTGTTTCCTAGTGATCCGTGCCTCTTTTGAGGATGATCAGTAAAGGAGTTTTGTTAATCATGTTACACTCTATCCTTCCATGTCTTTGTTTGCAATTATGGAGCAACCTAGCTTGAGTCAATCGAGCTCTACTTTTGCTTCGTTGTGAATCTGGGCAGATCATCAACTTGTTTACGATTTTGCCGATGTTATTGTAGTTGATCCGTGCATGCTATGCCATTGGTCTTGCCATGTCTAGCTAGAATTTTGTGCCTTCTTAATGGATGTATGCTTGCCTTGCCATGACTTGCACCGTGGTGAGTGCATCGAGCTCGTTTACGTGCCTTCGTGAGTTATATTTCAGCATGTCTCAGTTTTCACTAAGTCTGAAAACTGATTGTGTTTTAGCTATGTTCGTGTGCCCGTTAGAATATTTTGTGAACCCTTTTGGCCCCAGGTCACTTTGGGTCTTTTGTTAAGCTTGTTGAGTAGCTCCGTGCAATGTTCTTACTTGTCTTAATCAGGTCATGTATCATGTTGTTTTGCTGCTCCGAAGAGGGCTTCGTGATCTGAAATTCCAGACAAGTGTTAATTTCACTAAGTATGGAATCTGTTTTGCATTTGCGTTTTTGTCATGCTTGTTTGAACCTCATAATGGATGAATTGGCCGTAGCTCAGTGCTAGACTTTTGTTAAGAATCTTGTGTACATCCCTGCCATGCATTTTGTTGTCATGTTAGGGTGCTGTAGCATGTTCATCTCATTGCATTGAGATGCCTACTTGCTGTAAAACGCAGACCGGTGTCATTTTTGAAACGCTTGCCATTTCCAAACCGTAACTCCGATTCTGGCGTTCTTCATATCGTTTTCAAGCGATTTAATCTCATCTTTCCAATGGCACACTTGGAATTCCAAGTTGAGGCCAGGTTCACGCATTTCCTATCATATCTTGCATTTTGCATCCCGCATCGCATCCCGCATAGCATGTCATCTTTGCATTGTATTGTTTGAGTTTGCACGTGGTTGATTGTATCCTTGTTGCTTGTTTGTCTTGTTTGGTTAGATCTGGGAGACGAGTTCGCTAACGAGGAGCCCGTTGAGTTTGCTCTTGAGGATCCAGTCAACTCTGACAACTGTGCAGGCAAGATGATCATACCCTCGAAATCACTACTATCTTTGCTATGCTAGTTTGCTCGCTCTTTGCTATGCCAATGCTACGACGCCTACCTTTTGCTTGTCAGCCTCCCAAATTGCCATGTCAACCTCTAACCCACCATGTCCTAGCAAACCGTTGATTGGCTATGTTACCGCTTTGCTCAGCCCCCCTCTTATAGCGTTGCTAGTTGCATGTGAAGATTGGAGCCGTTCCTTGTTGGAACATTTATTTACTTGTTCGGATATCATTATATTGCTATGTTATCTTAATGCATCTATATACTTGGTAAAGGGTGGAAGGCTCGGCCTCTCGCCTAGTGTTTTGTTCCACTCTTGCCGCCCTAGTTTCCGTCATATCGGTGTTATGTTCCCGGTTTTTGCGTTCCTTACGCGGTTGGGTTATAATGGGAACCCCTTGACTGTCCGCCTTGAATAAAACTCCTCCTGCAGTGCCCAACCTTGGTTTTACCATTTGCCACCTAGCCTTTCCCTTGGGTTTCACGGACTCAAGGGTCACCTTATTTTAGCCCCCCCGGGCCAGTGCTCCTCTGAGTGTTGGTCCAACCTAGAGCATCGTGCGGGGCCGTCCCTCGGCAACTTGGGTTACGTTGGCTCCCGTACGCTTAGCTTATCCGGTGTGCCCTGAGAGCGAGATATGTGCAGCTCCTATCGGGATTTGTCGGCACAGCGGGTGGTGTTGCTGGACTTGTTTTACCATTGTCAGAGTTGTCTTGAATTACCGAGATACCAAGTCTGATCGGAACGTCTTGGGAGGAGGTCTATTCCTTCGTTGACCGTGAGAGCTTGTCATGGGCTAAGTTGGGACTCCCTTGCAGGGATTGAACTTTCGAAAGCCGTGCCCGCGGTTATGGGCAGATGGGAATTTGTTAATGTCCGGTTGTAGATAACTTGAACCTTATTTAATTAAAATGAATCAACTGAGTGTGTTACCGTGATGGCCTCTTCTCGGCGGAGTCCAGGAAGTGGACACGGTGTTGGAGTAATGTTTGCGCAGGTTGCTCTCTAGTTTCTCGCTCGCACTTTGCCTCCTCTTCTCGCTCTCTTTTGCGAATAAGTTAGCCACCACATATGCTAGTCGCTTGGTGCAGCTCCACATATAAATTGCCTTACCCTTCCTATAAGCTTAAATAGTCTTGATCGTGAGGGTGCGAGATTGCTGAGTCCCTGTGGCTCACAGATTCCTATTACACCAGATGCAGGTCTAGGTGATTTCGCTCCAGGCGACGAGTACGAGCTCAAGTGGGAGTTCGACGAGGACTCTCAACGATACTACGTGTCTTTTCCTGATGATCAGTAGTGGTGCCCAGTTGGGGGTGATTGGGATCGTTGTCGCATGTTGGGTTTTCTTCTATTTTGGCGCCGTAGTCGGGCCATGAGTGTTTTGGATGATGTAATGTTATTTATGTACTTGATTGACGTGGCGAGTGTAAGCCAACTATGTTATCTCCCCTTTATTATTCATATTACACGGGATGTTGTGAAGATTGCCTAACTTGCGACATATGCCTTCAATGCGATTATGTCTCTAAGTCGTGCCTCGACACGTGGGAGCTATAGTCGCATCGAGGGTGTTACAGGTTGGTTCGGGCTGCTTCATCCCACAATACCGTTGAAGCAAGATAAGACTAGTAGCAGCAAGAAAGTTGACAACATCAACGCCCACTACAAATTGTGTTCTACTCGTGCAAGAGAACTACGCATAGACCTAGCTCATGATGCCACTGTTGGGGAACGTTGCAGAAAACAAAAAATTTCCTACGGTTTCACCAAGATCCATCTATGAGTGCATCTAGCAACGAGTGATCGGATTGCATCTACATACCTTTGTATATCACGCGCGGAAGCGTTCAAAGAACGGGGATGAGGAAGTCGTACTCGACGTGATCCAAATCACCGGAGATCCTAGCGCCGAACGGACGGCACCTCCGCATTCAACACACGTACGGTCAGCGTAACGTCTCCTCCTTCTTGATCCAGCAAGGGGGAAGGAGAGGTTGAGGAACATGGCTCTAGCAGCAGCACGACGGCGTGGTGATGATGGAGCTGCAGTACTCCGGCAGGGCTTCGCCAAGCTCTATGGAGGAGGAGGATGTGTTGGAGAGGGAGAGGGAGGCACCAAAGGCCAAGGTGAGAAGTCCTCCATCCCCCCCCACTATATATAGGGGGGCCTAGGGGGGGGGGCGCCGGCCCTGGGATATGCAATCTCCTAGGGGGGGGCGGCGGCCAAGGGGTGGGGGGGCTTGCCCCCCAAGCAAGGGGCGCCCCCTTTAGGGTTTCCCCCACCCTAGGCGCATGGGCCCTAGGGGAAGTGGCGCCCCATCCCACTTTGGGCTGGATCCCTTCCCACTTCAGCCCATGGGGCCCTCCGGGATAGGTGGCCCCACCCGGTGGACCCCCGGGACCCTTCCGGTGGTCCCAGTATAATACTGGTGACCCCGAAACTTGTCCCGACGGCCGAAATAGCACTTCCTATATAAAATTCTTTACCTTCGGACCATTCCGGAACTCCTCATGACGTCTGGGATCTCATCCGGGACTCCGAACAACATTCGGGTTACTGCATATACATATCCCTACAACCCTAGCGTCACCGAACCTTAAGTGTGTAGACCCTACGGGTTCGGGAGACATGTAGACATGACCGAGATCACTCTCCGGTGAATAACCAACAGCGGGATCTGGATACCCATGTTGGCTCCCACATGCTCCTCGATGATCTCATCGGATGAACCACGATGTCGAGGATTCAAGCAATCCCGTATACAATTCCCTTCGTCAATCGGTATGTTACTTGCCCGAGATTCGATCGTCGGTATCCCAATACCTCGTTCAATCTCGTTACCGGCAAGTCACTTTACTCGTACCGTAATGCATGATCCCGTGACTAGACACTTGGTCACTTTGAGCTCATTATGATGATGCATTACCGAGTGGGCCCAGTGATACCTCTCCATCACACGGAGTGACAAATCCCAGTCTTGATCCGTGTCAACCCAACAGACACTTTTGGAGATACCCGTAGTATACCTTTATAGTCACCCAGTTACGTTGTGACGTTTGGTACACCCAAAGCACTCCTACGGTATCCGGGAGTTACACGATCTCATGGTCTAAGGAAAAGATACTTGACATTGGAAAACTCTAGCAAACGAACTATATGATCTTGTGCTATGTTTAGGATTGGGTCTTGTCCATCACATCATTCTCCTAATGATATAATCTCGTTATCAATGACATCCAATGTCCATAGTCAGGAAACCATGACTATCTGTTGATCAATGAGCTAGTCACCTAGAGGCTTACTAGGGACATGTTGGTGTCTATTATTCACACATGTATTACGATTTCCGGATAACACAATCATAGCATGAATAAAGACAATTATCATGAATAAGGAAATATAATAATAATGCTTTTATTATTGCCTCTAGGGCATATTTCCAACAATAAGAACCAAGCTCATGAGAATTACCTAACCCACATAACATAGACAACACATAGTATGGGTTAGTACACAAAGCACAATTGATAAATTCTTACCATACCACAAGATCTCATGTGGCGTATGATATGCGCTTGTGTGTTGACCATCTTAGAGGTTAATCTTTGATCTTCATCTTGGTCAACATTTATCTTCGGTCCATGATTACTATTGATGTCTTTAAGGCCCTATTGATATCTTTACTATGCTTCATTTCTTCAAGACATAATAACCAATATATCAATTCACCATGACCATATCAAGTTTCTACTTGAATATCATATTGGACATCATTTGCTCGTTCTCATGCTCCAACATAGTATCTTGAGAGGCACAATGAATTCTTCACTTGAATTACTTGCTTCAAGACATAATAATCCATGACTCAACATATGATCTCATAATGATCCTATCTTCAAGCATATGTAGAATTCTTCTCTTTAATCATTCTCTCAATATCTTGATCCATTATGGTTCAACCCATAAGCCTTGCTGCATGCATTCCAATATGTATATGGCATTCATTTCGAATCCATTCTACCTCCTTCTTGCATCACCATGGAACAAACATCCTTCAGTTCATCCAATATTCTTCATGCATTGGAAATGGAACTTTCCTTCAAATGTATAACTCAATGCAAACATTAGTCCATTAGGATTGTCATCAATTACCAAAACCACACATGGGGACTACATCTACTTTCAATCTCTCCCATTTTGGTAATTGATGAAAATCTCAACAAGAGGGTTTATATAATGAATTTTAAACCAACATGCAATTTATTCGAGGATAAACTGTATACTTGAGATGGTTGTACTATCATCAAGACACTACACAAGCATTTGATGATAGTACACCCATAGTATATAGAGCAAACTCCCCCACAATATATGCATGTGTGAATGAACTTTGAATGTCTTTGCATATATTGGTTGACATAAACTAGGATAAGATTTCTCTATATACAATACACATCCATGCAACAAGAATATATAACAAGGGTAGGTATGCATGAGTGACAACAAGCACCACAAAATACTTATCTTAAACCCTCTAAAATTCTCCCCCATTGGCAACAAATGCCAAAATGGATGAAACAATCTAGAAGACTAATATAGTTTGAGTTCCTCCTTAATGTGTTCATATCGCGAAAATGTGAGTGAAATCAAATGCACATATTCAATGATGAAAAATTTGAGGAGCTCAACCCATATATAGGATCTAGAATGCAACAAGATAGTATGATATGAAAATAATATTAAACATGGGAGGAAAACATTCAAAAGATCCAAAGAACATATTTTGGACAAGATAAAATAGGATTATCCAATGTGATCATCATGTGAAGTATGGGTCCAAAACACATCCAAAACACATGAGTGTGCAAGGATATATGCAATGCATACAAGCACTTACGACACAACCTCTTACCGAAGCCACTATATGAATAAAAGGAACACACAAAGTGCCCGACGAGGAATAAATGATATCAAGGAAATATATGAACTTTCTTATGTATAAAAATTTCTAAGTGGCCAATAATAATCATGATATGTATCCACAAAGAAACCCGTATACACAAAAAGGTTGTAATTGATAAGAACAAGATATCCACAGGTGAATCCACTATTATAGAACTTTGAGCCTAGCATAATAGCAAGGAACATGGCACAAAGCACATGGCATTAATCTCATCTGCATAACACAAAGTGACGCAAGCAATCAAAAGATCTGACGAGCCAAAAGGATAAAAGAATATTATGATTTGAGCAAATTGGTGTTCTAATGAAAATAGAAAAGCTCCCCATGATTTGTGCACTATTTAGATTTTTTTATTTGGATACAAGTGCACAACATAGGATCATCACTCCCTCAAAATCAATAGGAACACAAAACAATTGCAAGCAAGCATAGATAAGAAAAGAAGCCTAACAATTGCAACAAAGATATGGTTGAGCAACATGTAAATGAGGCAACCTAATAATAGGCACAACCAAAACGATGTGAGTGAGTCATGTCAAAGCACTTGAGAAGACTAATATAAGGATGAGAATTAAGCAACAACATAGTCTTGAGTAAATGAGATACAAGGTGCCAGACATGTCCTTCCCACACACACAAAGTTAAGCAGGTCACACACACACATCAAGCAAATGGGTTCACAAGCTCACTAATAGAAAATTAAAAATCAAAGCTTGTGACAACCCACAGTGAAGATAGGAAATAATAGGCTTGTCAAGACAAGCACGAGGACAACAAACTTCACCAAACATGAGTGCACTAAGATGCAAAGTAGTAAGACACACACTCATACAATGAATGCTTCCACGGATCCACCAAAGATATAAAAAGATAATGAAATGGTGGACATGAAAGAATAGGGATATCAACTAGAGATGTAACTTCTCTCACGTGTATAAGATTCTAGGTAGATGACAATCATGGTGATATATATCCACAAAGAAGGATGTACACATGAAATAGTTACAAAAGGAAGGAATAAGATATCCAAACAGGAGTCATAAAATATACCAATGAGATATTTGCTTGAAAGCACAACACATGGCTTAATATTATCTTATTGTATACTATTGAACTCCAAACACACAACCATCAAAGACATCACAACTGGAAACAAGAGATCATTATTGGGATGCTTTGAGAAAGGAAACAAGTATCACAGGAACGAGTCAAGAAATTCATGCCATGATGCAACCTACACAAGGTCGACCCCATTTCTATATATATATATATGCATGAAGTAAATACTTGTTACCGAGATAGCATTGGTATGAAGTCGTAGATCAATAAAATTTCCAAGCTTGGCTCTAACTTCCTCATAGTGCCACCATCTTCATGAATAAGCCAAGCACCCAATGCTTCTCAAATGTACCTAAAACATTTGAAGTACAATATGGTCCCCAAACTTATTGGGTCCGAAGTAGTTAGAATAACTACAACACATAGGGTAAAACCACTTAAGCATGTGCATATCATATGAATTTGAAAATTTCATGCACATCTTAGCTATTAAGAATTTGATGGATTTACCATATATATATGGGATCAAATAAAGCAAACAAAGCATGCGAATTTACACATAGTAACTACGCATGCACATGCCTACCAAAATCCAGGGAGATACAAAATGGACAAATGAACACATAACCATTAATACTTCCAATAACATCACTAGTCATTCATGTTGTCCAAAATAAATCAAAGTGACAAATCAACATATGATAGCACACAAAGTTCAACATATGAACCAAGGAAAACCAATGAGCATATAAGATATGCATTGCACACATACTCATAGGAATATATCACTCAAGTAGATATAGGATACTATAAACAATGAGATAACAAACTCCCATAACTCCATACAAACCAATAAGATGAACTCGAGCAAAATGGTATTTTGAGTTATCATTTGGCGTAGAAACCACATAAGTACATGATCATCTATACTAACACAAGCATAACATGAGAGTATAGAAATAAACACAATGCTTGGATAGTATATTATTAACATTACAATTATATAGATCAACATGCAAAGCAACAATTGGAATAGCTTTAATGAAATGATTTTCCAAATATGATTGTGAAGATAGCCATGGGCAAAACCGCACAAGAATGCCATATGTAAACAAGGCATGGCATGCCACAGAGATATAAGATAATCTCAAATATATTCTAAGTGGCATCCCATAATTGTTCACATTTAACAAGGATTGTGATATGCACAAAGCATATCACTCCCCATAATGTGGTGATCCATTAATATCTCAAAAGAGCCCAATAAGATGCAACTAAAATGCAATGAAGGCTCGAGACTACACACACAAATATATGATGTGTATTGCAACCTACACATGCTAGATAACACAAATCAAGCATATTAGGAGACACAACATATACAAACACATGCTAGGTACAAAACCTAAGCATGCATGGGGCTAGTAACTTTCAATGTAGACAATATAAATACAAGTTACCGCCATGAGGAGCATTGGAATGACAAATATGATGATAATTCACTTGACTTGGTTTGAACCATAATGAATGGTGAGAATAATTTTTCTTCATGAACTAGCCAAGTATCCAATGCCCTCCACACACCCATTGATCAATTTTGAGCTCGATGGTCCCCAACCACGTTGGGTCCTAAGAAGTTAGTAACAATAGGCTTGGCAACCCAAATGTTCTTATCCACTTTGGGCACCAACATACTTGGAAAACATATTACCATCAATATCCTTCCTAAGTGAATAATGATCACTGATAATTGGAGGCTTAGAGATGTTACCGTTGGATAGTGGTCGTTCTTCAACTTGAGGTTGAGCTTGAGGTCGCTTCCAATGTAGCTTCCCATTATAAGCCCTTTTCTTCAATGGACAGGATCTCACATGATGTCCAACCTTTGTGCACTTAAAGCAAGAAATGTTGGACTCGTTCTTGGCTTGGTCTTTCCCCCTTTTCTTGTTCATGGATTTCTTCTTGTTGGAGTGAAAACTATGTCCATCATCACAATTTTCCAAGTCTTTCTTCAAACTAGTGACTTGGGACTTGAGGTCATTAATTTCATCTACATGGTTAGTTTCAAGACTAGAAACAAGAGGACTAGTGGAAGTATAAACTTCATGGTTAGAGCAACAAGACAAGATGAGCAATTCATCATGAGGTGTATCAATATCATGTAGAGAGGAATTGCAAGGACTAACACATGGCAATAAGGCATTTTGAGTAGAAGATGTGCTAATATCGACATGAGACTCACACTATTTTACCTTGGTGAACATAGCCTCATGAGCTAACTTTAGCCCATCATGAGAGATTAGAAGATCCTCATGAGTGCCCGAGAGCTTTTCATAACTTTCTTCCAATTTCCTATAATTGCTAGTTAGCAAATCAAGTTGAGTCCTTAGCTCAACAGTTTCTTTCAACATCGATGCTTCACACAAGATAGAGTTAGTAGCACAAGCATCATTATCAATATGAGAGGAGCATGTAGAAACTAGAGACTCCACATGAGTAGCTTGAAGTTCCTCATGGGACTTAGAGAGTTTGGTGATCTCTCCTTTGACATTCTTCAAGCCAAGGTCAAGGTGCTCAAAATCCTCTTTAAGTTTAGAATGAGTAACTTCAATCTCTTCTTTTAAAGACCTCAAGTCACTAAGACATTGATGAGCCTTAGCAAGTTCATGTTTAAGTTGTTCACTTTTTGCTTGCTCGTTTAGAAATAAGTCATTACGTTTTTTAAAGCAAGCAAGAACATCTTGGAACCTTTTATAAGTGTTATTTTAGCTCTATGAAGAGTTTTCCCAATCTCATAGAGATTTTGAGTCAAGTCATCATCATCATCCTCATTACAACTATCATCATTATCACTAAGAGAAGATGATACCTCGTCATTACCTCTTGCCATGAGGCACATGTGAACAAAGGGGGTTGATGATGATTCTTTTGGAGAAGAGGGTTCTTCATCAATGAAGCATGCCTCATCTTTCTTGATTTCCTCTACATGGTTAGTCGTAGAACAATTAGAGGAAACCAAGTCATTTCTATCATGGCAACATGGGAGATCAAGCATATCATCACAAATGAGCTTAACACCATCATCACAAGATATTTTTTCACTCACCATGTCATTACCTTGTGGCACGCCACATGTTGGTGAAGTGGAAGATATTGAAGTGTCCAAGTAATTGGAGGTGGAAGCAATAGAGAGTTACTCATGATTTAAAAATCTGGATAACTCCTCCATTAACTCCCCAAAAATAATATTGTCTTCATCAATATTGGACCCACCATATATATCTTCAAGTTTGGTCCAAGTCTCATGAGCCGACTTGCAAGTCGTGACTGCCTTAAACACTTCAAAGGTTAAAGCTTGATGAATGACAAGAGAAGTATCACAATCAAGATACATATCCTCAATAGATGGAGAATGTCCATCCTTAGCAATAGAAATTCCTATAAGAACAATTCGCAAAGCATTTGGACCCATGGCCCGAAAGTGAAAAAGCATGTGAATTCTCCATAGGTGATAATTTGTGCCATCCAAATAATAAGTGTTGTTGTGCACTAGTTCACTAGCCAACATTGTTACTCTCTAGGCGGTGAAGCCTAATAAGGAGAGACCGGGCTCTGATACCAATTGAAAGGACCACGATGTCGCCTAGAGGGGGGGGGGGGTGAATAGGCATTTTAAAAACTTCTACAGATTTGGCTTAATCCTAATGCGGAAATAAACTAAGAGGATACTTTTCAACCACAAATCCTAAATACACTAGCCTCAACTAAGTGCACCAACAACTTATTAGAAATAAGATGAGCACAACAAGGATACTAACAAGAACAAGTAAGTTACACAAACTTACTTGATCAATATCACAAGATATGAAAGTGTATGACACAAGTTAGCAATTCATACTAATGACAAGATATATCAACGGTAACAAGTATGAATCGCGGGATATAAAGTGTAGGCCTAAATAATCTTTACAAGGAAATAGCCAACACAATATAACGAGGACAACAATATATAGTGAATGCAAGGTCAAGAGACCAAAGTAAATCACAAGTAGTGGCTAGGGTTAGAAATAACCGAAGACACGGAGATGAGGATGTATCCCGATGTTCACTTCCTTGGAGGGAAGCTAGTCACCGTTAGAGAGGTGGATGTTACCATGAAGGCACACCAACGCCGCAAAGGCTCACCCTATTCTCCCTTTGAGACAACACCACGAAGGCGTTTCTCAACCACTAGTGGTAGACCTTGAGGCGGCCTCCAAACCTTCACAAACTTTCTGGGGGCAAATCTTAAGTTGATTCCTCACTGGAGCACTCCTACCACCTAGGTGTCTCCAACCTCCAAGAGTAACAAGATCAAGGGGGAAATGCTCAAGACTTGCTCAAATCACGAATTCCTTTGGTCACAAGAGGGAGAGGGAGTGGATCTATCACTTGATTGGAAAATCTCTCAAGAACTCTCACGAATCTCTCTGGGATCTAAGATTTGGTGTAGGAGAAGTGAGAGGTAGCCTTTTTGTGTTCTACGGTTCATATGAATCTGTTGCTCAACCCTCTACCGGATTGGTAGAGGGGTATATATATAGTAAGCCTAGAAAACTAGCCGTTTGTGAGTAAGTGGCTGTGTTGGGCCGGACATCCGGGCAAGGGCCGGACATCCGGCGACTGAGTAAAGCGCACACACGCATGTGAAAAACAGAGGCCGGAGTACAGGCCCCGGACATCTGGCCAAAATTGGGGCCCCGGACCTCCGGGCAAGTGCCGGACATCTGGCGGGCACAACCAACATTTGAAAACAAGTTCTAGAATTTACGGGTGTAACAGCCTGGTTTTTGGCCCTTTTCTTTTTCTTTTTGAATTATTGGTTTTTGCTCTGTTTTTCTTTTTGGAGTGGTTCTGTGGCCTTGTCACCTGGGAAATCATCTTCATTTCCTCTCTCAGGTGGCTCATCATCCTAAAAACTTTGCCAAGATCATGTCACTCTAGTGCTTGACCAAACCCTAATTTCTTTTTCTCAGGAACATTCCTTTTCCTATTAAAGGAATAACCCTATCTGCCCTAGGTTGTGAAGTAACCTATATTTTTGTCCATCGAAAAATCCCCAAATAATTCTTATAAATTGTTTGGGTCATATATTCCTAAAATATGGCAAAATATTTCATTGGCCATAATTCTCATCATGCTTAATAAATTCATTTCCTATTCTGTCCTTAATGGCACATTGTGAATCAAGTGCTATCTATCTTTGCCCATTTGACCCCGAACTTTTTGGACATCTTCTCCTTTCCAAATAATTTCCCTGTGCCCAAATTAAACTTTATTTGCTTAGCCAAACTTCCTCAGTGATTTTTCAAAGTTCCTATCTGAGGGAAGCCTTTGTGAAGGAAGTGCTAGCTAGGGTTATCCAAATGAGTTAAAATTTTGCACACTCCTTAATGTGTTCATATATTTACACTCCTCCAAGTTGCAACTCCATCCCTTGAACTATGTGAGCACAGTATCAAATCTTTGATTCTGTCAATATTTTCAGGTTGTGAAGCAAGTATATTTTATATTGCTTCATTTTGCCTGAAAATTTACCAGATCATTATCCTACACAAATAACTTCTCTCCACCAAATTTGACACCATTTTATCAAGCTAATATTTCTCTAGAATTATTGCAAGATTCTGGTCAGTGAAGATAGCTGTGAAGGAAGTACCATTTTGGTGTATACAATTGGTATGAGATTTTTACAGCTTCTTACTATGACCAAATCACTAAGCCTTGCCAAATTTGAGCTCAATTTGACACTCCATGTGAGTGCACCTTCTTGATCTTGATTCTGGACTAAATATGCACTTGTGAAGCAACTATGGTGCATCTTGGTCCTAATCTTCTCAAAGTTACCAGGGTGAAAGTCCTTCTTTACCTAAACCTCGCAGACAACTCCTTTGCTCCCAATCATCTTCCTGTTGATCACCAGTGCTCACCCAAGTTTACTGCAGTAAACTTCATAGGGTGATTACCATTTAACCATAGCAGTTTTCACCGAACTACAACCGTAGTTGAGACCTACCCTGGAAGAACTTACCCATAGACAACAAGTTCCAGCCCATCGCCCCCGCTACATGCCAGCACACGCGGTGACCACATTAATGGCATCATTGTGCGCACGTTCTATGCAAAGTGGCCCCGTCCAGGGCACCGTTTCTGCTTCATCCGCTCCCCTCTCGTCATCTTCGCGCGCGTGAGCGTGTCCCCTGGCTTCACCTCATCATCGCCATTCCCCTGGACCCCTCTCCCCCTCCGTATGCTTCCTCACCGACGCTCACCGCCGAACGCCCACGAGAGCACAGTGCATCGACCTCGTCTTCCTCCTCGTCCCTTCCTCCCCGTGCTCCGTTGGCCTCCTCTACCTCGTGAGACACTCCAGTGCTCCTCCCCTGTCGTCTACCAGCGAGCTCGGGTGCGTGCACACACGTCCGCGGTGTCGGCCACGCGTCTGTGGTGACGCCAGCGCAGCAGCCCCTCCCCTACCTATATAAGCCCACCCGAGGCCTCTCAACCTCACCATCGCCTTTGCCTCACTCCACTACCCCTCCCAAACCTCTTCCCCGAGCACCGGAGCCTCTCTGCTCGTCCTCTGTCCTCCATGGCCACCGCCCCCTCCGGCCTAAATCCGAGCAAGCTCTCTCCCTCCGTTCTATCACCACCAGAGGCCTCCTCATCCACCCTAGATCCAACCCAGTGCCCCATTCCTTCTCCGCTGGCCTCAGGCAACGAGTTCCCCCGGAGCCGGAGAAGCCCCGTCCGCCGCGACCATGGTACCGCCCTGCCCGATGCTCCTTGACATTCGGGTGGTGGAGGGACGGGTCCGCCTCGCCGTCCTGAGCACTCCGGCAGTCCAAGCTCTGCCGGAGGTGGCCCGAGTGGCCGGAACGAGCGCCGACGCCGGTGGCCTCTCCTCTACTCTGCATACGGTGTCGGGGGAGAAGAAGGAGAAGGCCAGGAGGAGAGAGAAGAGGCGGCAGGCCCCGCTCGTCAGCGAGACCAAGGCCCGGTCCCGCCACCGCTGATGTGGATAAGTGGAGACGTACTCCTGGTGAGTATGCTTTCCCTTATCGAAAGCGTATTCCGCTCCTTATTCGGTCCAGAATGCGCTTTCCTCTCTAGAAAGCGTATTTCTGAGAAAGGCGCGTTCTGTTTTTCCAGCTAAGGGCCTGTTTGTGATGATTTCTTGACAATTAGGTCTCTGGCAGAAAAACATTCATATCTTTTTACCCATAGCTCCAAATCAGGTGATTCCAAAGCCCACTTCTTTGTTTCGTCGAGCGGTTCCGATGGAATCATTTTCACAATGTTTTGAAATTCTGAAAATGACCATTATGCCCTTGCCCTTATTCAGCCCCCTCCGAGAGAGAAAGAATTCCGGCGATTCTTTCTGCGAGCTTCTCGCACTTCTTCTCGGTGATTTCTTCCACCCCAGGTAAGCCACACCCTCCATTTGCATGATTGCAATGTAGTGACATGGTTTATTTATTTGAACTTGATTAAAATATTACATTAGCTAAGTATGATTTGTTCATGGCATTTCTCAGAGTATTGTTTTGATCTTGATATTGCCATGATATTGCTTGGAGTTCTAGGACTTATGTTTTGATGATTATGTGGATGACATGTGCCTTTGGATTCTTAGTGTCTATTATGATTATTTTCATGATGGTATCTGGTATTATTTTGGAGTATTACTTTGGATATCATGTTGCCTTTGGATTCTTAGTGGCTATTATGATTATTTTCATGATGGTATATGGTATTATTTTGGAGTATTACTTTGGATATCATGTTGCCTTTGGATTATTAGTGGCTAGTGTTATTCTCATCATGATGCTAGATAATATTATGTTTTGGAGTATGAGGTTGGAGATGATGCTTGCATGTGGATCATAGCTGGATAGTTAGTTCTTGACATTTGAGTAGTAATATTGTCATTCTTGGATTCATCCTTATAGTAGTGTTACAATATCCTCGGAGTATCTTGGTATGATGTTATGATGCTTGGATTATTTGTTGGGTATGCTATGACTTGGATTATAGGTTGATAGATGATATCGGAGTATCAGTGATTACAGATATATTTTTGGGGATAAATTCCGTCATTAAGTTGGTCAGGTGCCACTGAACCGGGCTTTTCCAGTGCAACCACGCTTACCTTTATGGGAAGGTCCTAACTGGGTCTATTGTCGTGCATCTCGCCGGTGCCTCCAACGAGGGAAGGTTATGGGCGTGCGCTACCCTGATCAAGTAGGTGGACATAAGCCTTGTGTGCCCGTTGTTGTTGTTGTACCCAAGTTGTCCCTGTTTGGGATGGTTTATGTTTGGCCACGACGGTGGCCATTGGTGCCTTTGGTAGGCACGGGGCCACCCAGGACTTAGCCCAAAGGGGAGTTGGTCGGAGTGGCCGGGAGAGTGTCATGGCAGTAGATCGGTTTTGTCGGAACGCCGTTGGTCCACCCGAATGGGAGTGCGAGGCCATGGGTTCCATGGTGTGGGTAAAGTGCGCTACCTTTGCAGAGTGTGTTTGTTTAAACTATCGATAGCCGCGTCCTCGGTCATAGGCATGGGTTCGTACTAGGTCACACCGTTCGATCAACACTCACATGATGGAATGACTTATAGGTGATTTATATGTTGATATTTTGAGCAGTACAGATTGGCAAGATGTTGATGATGATGTTGGAGACCAAGTGTTGGTCATGGTAGTGATCGCCGGAAAGATCACCGTTTGAGACCAAGTGATGGTCATGGTAGTGATCGCCGGAAAGATCACCGTTTGGGACCAAGTGTTGGTCATGGTTGTGATCGCCGGAAAGATCACGTTTGGTTTTGATCATGAGGTGATCGAGATGGTATATTGCTTGGCCGGTTAGCCAAGGGAGATATGGTTATGGAGATCTGAGATGGTGATTCATTAGTATTGTATCAGTTTCATACCATGCTTAGTAGTTGTTTCATCATGGTAGTTGTTAATTAATTAATTAATCTGTTAATGCTATGTTATTGTCTTTCCTTGATGTTTATGGTTGTTGTGAGCTTGCAAGTACATTCAATGTACTGACCTGGTGTGTCATGCCAGATTGCAGGTGATGCCATGATTGCTTGCTTGCTTGTCGAGGCTGCCGTGCGTGCGCGCTAGATCGTGTCCCAACCAGAGTCCCTGCGCAGTAGAGTTCACCACCTTCGTCATTGTTCCGCTGCTAGAAGTATTCCGCTGCTTCGAGTTGTTCCGCTGCTAGCATAGAGCAAGTGTAGTATCGCAGGCGTAGTGTGGCCGTGCTGATGTGCTTCTTTGTAACATCAGACCCTTGTATTATTATTCTTGTAATAAGAGTTGATTTGTTCTATGTCAAGAAGTGCCATATTCCAAAGACTTTTCCTCGATCTCTGGGCTAGAATACGGGGCGTTCCGGTTTCTCTGAGCCAGGGTGCCACAGCGGGCTGGATTTCCGGGAGGATCCCGGACATCCGGGTCGACCCGGAAACCCGGACATCCGGCCAAGTCCCGGATGTCCGGCCATTAAAAAAACAACAGGAACCCCAAAACCGAAACATGCATAACTTTTACATCCGGACTCCGATTTTGATGATCTTGGGCTCGTTTTGAAGCTATCGAAAAACTCCAGGTCCTCACATAGAGAACCACCCAAGATAAGACAAAATGGAGTGTGAAAAGTATGCAAGGGTTATACATATACTTTGGGGAACCTAGTTGGCTTTGGATTTTCTTTCGATATATGTAGGCATATTGTATTTGTACTGGATAGGAGTGAAATATGACTATGTTGGAATACGATGTGAGAAGAATAGAAATAGATGGTGTTGACTTGAGAAAATCTATCACTAACCCCTTTGACCCCCTCTTAATAGTGCGGGATCCCTATAACTCAAGAATCATAAAAGAACTATACTAGATAGTTTCCAGAACCTCATTCTTGAGCATATATCCTTTTCGATGGTCATCGATCCTCACATCTAAGGCCAAATGAACTCATACCTTTGACTAGAGCCTTTCAGTTGAGCTTTATATTGATGTTTCCTCATGGCTCAAGTTGAAGGCAAGACATTGGAGAAGTCTTCAAGTAGCTCCCCCATACACATTGTGGGAAGCTTTGCTTTGCATTCATCTTTACTTGTCCATCAACATTAATTACTTGATGATATAGTTTGATGAGCACCAAGCTTTCTTATAAGAAGCAAGCTCATGAGAATTACCTAACCCACACAACATAGACAACACATAGTATGGGTTAGTACACAAAGCGTAATTGATAAATTCTTACCATACCACAAGATCTCGTGTGGCATATGATATGCACTTGTGTGTTGACCATCTTAGAGGTCAATCTTTGATCTTCATCTTGGCCAACATTTATCTTTGCTCCATGATTAATATTGATGTCTTGAAGGCCCTATTGATATCTTCACCGTGCTTCATTTCTTCAAGACATAATAACCAATATATCAATTCACGATGACCATATCAAGTTTCTCCTTGAATATCATATTGGACATCATTTGCTCGTTCTCATGCTCCAACATAGTATCTTGAGAGGCACAATGAATTCTTCACTTGAATTACTTGCTTCAAGACATAATAATCCATGACTCAACATATGATCTCATAATGATCCTATCTTCAAGCATATGTAGAATTATTCTCTTTAATCATTCTCTCAAGATCTTGATCCATCATGGTTCAACCCATAAGCCATGACGCATGCATAACAATATGTATATGGCATTAATTTCGAATCCATTCTATCTCCTTCTTGCATCACCATGGAACAAACATCCTTCAGTTCATCCAATATTCTTCATGCATTGGAAATGGAACTTTCCTTCAAATGTATAGCTCAATGCAAACATTTGTCCGTTAGGATTGTCATCAATTACCAAAACCACATATGGGGACTACATGTACTATCACCATGGGCTACATATTTACTGTAGTTACCATGGGCCTCCTACGGGCCATAGAAACATTGGGCCTTCTAATGGTTGTAGCATCGATGGGCCTTCTACGGGCCGTAGTATCAATGGGCCTTCTACGGGCCGTATGATCGATAGGCCAAACATGGGCCAATAACAGACCGCATTTTGGGCCATCAACGGGCTAGATTTGGAATCGTACATTCATGGGCCGACAACAATGGGCCGCCGTTAATCGGTCATATTTGATGACACTACGAAAACGGCCCAACGGATTAACGGGCCGCAAATGGGCCGATTGTAACCACATGATGAATTTGGCCCACAAGCAGAGAAGGCTAGTAACGGGCTGTAAGTAACAGAATGCTAGAAATGAGCCCAAGAATAAATGGGCCCTGAGAAGGCCGAAAGATAACATGGGTTGGAAACGGCCCAATGGAATAATGGGTTGTTGATGGGTAGAAAGCGGTACACTGTTCATTGCGGGCCAGATTCACCACGGGCCGTTAATGGGACAAGAGTTACAAATGGCCTCGTATGGGCCGAAAGACATCATGGGCCAGAAGTTACAACGGGCTGGAATCATATTGGACGGCCCAGATGAAGCTACTGGGCATAATTCCGATAGGCCGTAATGGGCCATGAGTTAGCGGACCGTGAATGGGCTATATACGAACATGCCGTTAACAGGCTTTCCATGGGCCAACCCGTTACCTTTTGACCAAGTCAGACGAGCCGACCTTTTCACCGGAATGGGCCTCTGTTGGGCCGTGCCACGTGTTGACGTATCATAGGCGCCTCCTGTCCAATGAATGGATGACATATGTCCCAACGGTGAGCCAACACATGTTTCCTCTAGCCAATGAGAATTTTACACGTGGAAAATCCTCATTGGCCTGGGCTGTTAGCGGGTTATCGGATCCAAAACCGGACCCGATAGCTTAACAACGACCCGTTATGGTGGATGCCACGTGTCGATCACCCTTGACGAAAGCACTTCCATGACGTGCCATTTATCGTCCTGGAAGTGGACACTTCCGTGATGATAATTTTGGTAATGTCATGGAACACTTCTACGACATCACATGTATGACTATCTTGATTCTGTCATAAAATCGTCATGGATGTACATGCATGACAGAAAACATGACCTACTATGACAAACACGTATCATCACAGAAGTGTTTTTTTGTAGTGCATGATGAAGGAGTTGACGCACAAGAACCTCTCCGATGCCTTGGCGCTAGCGAAACTGGGCAAGGCTCTCCACAAGAACGCCTAGGTAAGTTCGGCCACAATTTTCTTCTTCTTTTGCAACAAGTCTTTGTAGTTGGTTCCGGGGGCACGGGCAGTGCACCTTGTGGGTGTAGCCCCCAAGGCCCTGGCCAACTGCTGGCAGTTGGTCAGGGTCTTTGGAAGTGCCGCTTTTTCCTTAGTAGAGAATATAGCCATCCTTGAACTTCATGGACATGGCTCCCTACGTCAGAGCCTATATGTAGTTTGTTCATCACTAGGAGCATGAAAAGTGCGACCGGTGGCTATAGCCCCAAGGTTCGAGATGATTGCTCGCAGTCTTTAGTGTGACTTCATCACTGGGTGCATGATCAGTGAGACCGGTGGCAGTATCCCCCAAGGCTCGAGCTGATTGCTGATAGTCGGGTTGAGTCTTTATAGTGGCTTCATCACCGGGTGCACAATTAGTGTGACAGGTGGCCGTAGCCCCCAAGGCTCGAGCCGACTGATGACAGTCAGGCTGAGTCTTTAGAGATGCTAATGAACCTGTTGTTTTGGCTTTTCAGATGAGATCATGTAGGCGTTGTTGAACTTCATGGACGCGGCGCTCGAGCATGAGAGGGACTTGTGCCTCAAGATGGTGGAAGAGGCCAGGCAGTTGGAGATCGCCGCGTGGAGGAGGTCCATCAGGAAGGAGGTAATCCACTTGGTCACCTCTTTCTTTTACTTCTGGAACATTACGCCGACTAGTCACTTATGCAACTGCCTTGGCTGGGGAAAACTAGCGGTTAAGGACCTAACTGACGAGCACAATGTCTGTGACATCTGCAGTCGTGGTGTTGGAGGCCTATTGGAATGACTATGATGAGACCCTCAAGGAGGCGAGGGAGTCGGCGGCAGTTCTCCCAAACTAGGAGAAGGTTATCGAGGACCTAATGAGGGAGAACAACTTCATTTGGAGATCAACAACTGAGTCCAAGGCAACGACTTCGATGATCTTGTTCAGAAGTGGTGCAACATGAGTGCTGAACACCAGGCGGCGATGACCCAGCTTGGGGAAATGCATGCCGCCTTCAGGCTAGCCCTCGCCGATTGCCTGCACATCTCTAGTCATCTTCTCTCCATTGAATCTTTTCTCTCAGAAGAGAAGAACTTTTGTTAGATTTTCATTTTCTCTCGGAAGAGAAGAACATTCACCAAACTATATTGACTTAGCCAGTGTAGGTGATTGAACTCTTTTTTGTAGAGTACTGCCCAGATGTGGGAGCTGAGGATGATTGAGTGGCCGACGCCCTGTCTACCGTCTCCAACTCTGGATAGTTCGATAGGAGCTTGGCCGTGCTTAAGGACCGGTTGGGGCAGACGATCAGTCTATTGGAGCAGCTGAAGTCAGCTCCATAAGGGTTTTGTACATCCATGTGGTTGGACACACGTGCCCTAGTTGATTTCCCTAACTTGTCCACTTGGTTGCTTCAAGCCCTGACATGCATCATGTAGTGGAAGGAGTCATCTTCCCGGGCTGGAGCCTTAACAACTTTGACTTGGGTGCAAGGGCACTTTTGACTGATGAAGGCCTCTCCAACGTCAAGAACGTCGTCCCTATTGACGAGCAAGGAGAAGAGGTGGACCTTGAAGAGATCTTCCCAAGGTTCCACTATGCTGCCAGTCCAGTGGTGTCCTTTGTCGACTTGGATGACTTCCTAGAGACGACTGACGATGATCCTGAGCTTGAGGAGTGAAAACAGTTTAAAATTGCCTCTGTATCCCAATTAAAGGTGTAAAACTTTAAGCCCGATCGGTGGTGGGGGTGACGCTACAATTTTAACACTTTTATCTTAAGTAATTTTGCTACACTTGAAATTGCCCTTTTCTAGATCTTTCCCCTTTGAATATTTCACAATTCATCTTTAGGTCACTTGGTTTACTTTGGTTTTATTCTTGCCGACTAGGAAGACGGGCTGCAGGCTAGTAGGTGACAAGAGGTTGCCACAACTATCGGGGTTTCCTATGATGTCTTTGCTAAGGTAATAAGGAGAAAAGGCCTAGGAGCACTCTCCAAAGAGTGCACCATGACGGTGGATTTAGTCCTAAATCAGATTGTTGGCTAAGTTGAGTTCTTTAGTGGCCAAGCCCCCGGGTGTAGTGTAGCCCCCGAGTGTGACCAGCCCTCAAGTGAGGCATAGCCCCCGAGTGTATCCAACCCCCGAGTGTGATGAAGCCACTTAGTTCACTGCAACTTCATGGCAAGTTAGAATAGTCAAAAGCATTCAAAGAATAGTTATTGGAAATGAAATTTTTTTCATCGAGTCAGACTCAACACTATTACCATCATACAAAGCAAAGTAGGAACATAATGACAAGAGTAAGGAAAACTCATGTGTAAAATTAGCGTGCAAGCGCTGCCTTCCAAGTTGTAGCGATCCGACCTCAAACGGTCAAATCTATGTGTATAAGTGTCATCCCTGGATCGGTAATGCTGACACACACAGTACTCGGGGATTTATAACAGAGTTCAATCACACACTTATTGTTGGGGAACGTAGCAGAAATTCAAAAAATTTCCTACGTAACACCAAGATCTATCTATGGAGAGACCAGCAACGAGTAGAAAGGAGAGTGCATCTACATACCCTTGTAGATCGCTAAGCGGAAGCGTTCAAGTGAACGGGGTTGATGGAGTCGTACTCGTCGTGATTCAGATCACCGATGATCCTAGTGCCGAACGGACGACACCTCCGCGTTCAACACATGTACAGCTCGACGATGTCTCCCACGCCTTGATCCAGCAAGGAGAGAGGGAGAGGTTGAGGAAGACTCCATCCAGCAGCAGCACAACGGCGTGGTGGTGATGGAGGAGCGTGGCAATCCTGCAGGGCTTCGCCAAGCACCTACGGGAGAGGAGGAGGTGTCACGGGAGGGAGGGAGGCGCCAAGGGCTCAGGTATGGATGCCCTCCCTCTCCTCCACTATATATAGGGGCAGGGGAGAGGGGGGAGGCGCAGCCTTGCCCCTTCCTCCAAGGAAGGGGTGCGGCTAAGAGGGGGGGAAGAGTCCATCCTCCCCAAGGCACCTCGGAGGTGCCTTCCCCTTTTAGGACTCTCCCCTTTTTCCTATATCTTGGCGCATGGGCCTCTAGGGGCTGGTGCCCTTGGCCCATGTAGGCCAAGGCGCACCCCCTACAGCCCATGTGGCCCCCCGGGGCAGGTGGCCCCACTCGGTGGGCCCCCGGGACCCTTCCGGTGGTCCCGGTACAATACCGATGACCCCGAAACTTGTCCCGATGGCCGAAACAGGACTTCCTATATATAAATCTTTACCTCCGGACCATTCCGGAACTCCTCGTGACGTCCGGGATCTCATCCGGGACTCCGAACAACATTCGGTAACCACATACAAACTTCCTTTATAACCCTAGCGTCATCGAACCTTAAGTGTGTAGACCCTACGGGTTCGGGACACATGCAGACATGACCGAGATGTTCTCCGGTCAATAACCAACAGCGGGATCTGGATACCCATGTTGGCTCCCACATGTTCCACGATGATCTCATTGGATGAACCACGATGTCAAGGACTTAATCAATCCCGTATACAATTCCCTTTGTCTAGCGGTATGGTACTTGCCCGAGATTCGATGTTCGGTATACCGATACCTTGTTCAATCTCGTTACCGGCAAGTCTGTTTACTCGTTCGGTAACACATCATCCTGTGATCAACCCCTTGGTCACATTGTGCACATTATGATGATGTCCTACCGAGTGGGCCCAGAGATACCTCTCCGTTTACACGGAGTGACAAAATCCCAATCTCGATTCGTGCCAACCCAACAGACACTTTCAGAGATACCCGTAGTGTACCTTTATAGCCACCCAGTTACGTTGTGACGTTTGGCACACCCAAAGCACTCCTACGGTATCCAGGAGTTGCACAATCTCATGGTCTAAGGAAATGATACTTGACATTAGAAAAGCTTTAGCATACGAACTACATGATCTTGTGCTAGGCTTAGGATTGGGTCTTGTCCATCACATCATTCTCCTAATGATGTGATCCCGTTATCAACGACATCCAATGTCCATGGTCAGGAAACCGTAACCATCTATTGATTAACGAGCTAGTCAACTAGAGGCTTACTAGGGACATGGTGTTGTCTATGTATCCACACATGTATCTGAGTTTCCTATCAATACAATTCTAGCATGGATAATAAACGATTATCATGAACAAGGAAATATAATAATAATCAATTTATTATTGCCTCTAGGGCATATTTCCAATAGTCTCCCACTTGCACTAGAGTCAATAATCTAGTTCACATCGATATGTGATTAACACTCAAGGTCACATCCCCATGTGACTAACACCCAAAGAGTTTACTAGAGTCAATAATCTAGTTCACATTTACCATGTGATTAACACTCGATGAGTTCTGGGTTTGATCATGTTATGCTTGTGAGAGAGGTTATAGTCAACGGGTCTGAACCTTTCAGATCCGTGTGTGCTTTACAAATCTCTATGTCATCTCCTAGATGCAGCTACCACGTTCTATTTGGAGCTATTCCAAATAACTGTTCTACTTGGAGCTATTCTAAATTGTTGCTCCATTATACGTATCCGGTATCTCTACTCAGAGCTATCCGGATAGGTGTTAAGCTTGCATCGACGTAACCCTTTATGACGAACTCTTTTACCACCTCCATAATTGAGAAAATTCCTTAGTCCACTAGTTACTAAGGATAACTTTGACCGCTGTCCTGCGATCCATTCTTGGATCACTCTTGTACCCCTTGACTGACTCATGGTAAAGCACACTTCAGGTGCGGTACACAGCATAGCATACTGTAGAGCCTATGTTTTAAGCATAGGGGACGACCTTCGTTCTATTCTGCCATGGTCGAGCTTTAAGTCTTAACTTCATACCTTACAACTCAGGCAAGAACTCCTTCTTTGACTGATCCATCTTGAACACCTTCAAGATCACGTCAAGGCATGTGCTCATTTGAAAGTACCATTAAGCGTTTTAATCTATCCTTATAGATCTTGATGCTCAATGCTCAAGCAGCTTAATCCAGGCTTTTCCATTGAAAAATACTTTCCAAATAACCCTATATGCTTTCCAGAAATTCTACATCATTTCTGATCATTAATATGTCAACAACATATACTCATCAGAAATTCTATAGTGCTCCCACTCACTTCTTTGGAAATACAAGTTTCTCATAAACTTTGTATACACCCAAAATCTTTGATCATCATCAAAGCATACATTCCAACTCCGAGATGCTCACTCCAGTCCTCAGAAGGATTGCTGGAGCTTTGCATACTTATTAGCATATTTCAGGATAGACAAAACCTTCCGGTTGTATCACATACAACCTTTCCTCAAGAATCGTCGAGGAAACAATGTTTTGACATCCTATCTGCAAGATTTCATAAATAATGCAGTAATTGTTAATATAATTCCAACAGACTCTTAGCATCGCTACGAGTGAGAAAGTCTCATCGTAGTCAACTCCTTGAACTTGTCGAGAAACATCTTAACGACAAGTCGAGCTTTCTTAATGGTGACATTTACCATCATTGTCCGTCTTCCTTTTAAAATCCATCTGCACTCAACAGCCTTACGACCATCGAGTAGTTCTTCCAAAGTCTACACTTTGTTTTCATACATGGATCCTCTCTTGGGTTTTATGGCCTTGAGCCATTTATCGGAATCCGGGCCCACCATCGCTTCTCCATAGCTCGTAGGTTCATTGTTGTCTAGCAACATGACTTCCAAGACAGGATTACGTACCACTCTGAAGTAGTACGCATCCTTGTCATCCCACGAGGTTTGGTAGTGACTCGATCCGAAGTTTCATGATCACTATCATAAGCTTCCACTTCAGTTGGTGTACGTGCCACAGGAACAACTTCCTGTGCCCTGCTACACACTTGTTGAAGTGACGGTTCAATAACCTCATCAAGTCTCCACCATCCTCCCACTCAATTCTTTCGAGAGAAACTTTTCCTCGAGAAAGGACCCGATTAAAGAAAAAACAATCCATATTGCTTTCGGATCTGAAACAGGAGGTATACCCAACTGTTTTGGGTGTCTTATGAAGATGCATTTCATCCGCTTTGGGTTCGAGCTTATCAATCCTGAATTTTTTTCACATAAGCGTCGCAGCCCCAAACCTTTAAGAAACGACAACTTAGGTTTCTCTAAACCATAATTCATACGGTGTCATCTCAACGAAATTATGTGGTGCCCTATTTAAAGTGAATGTGGTTGTCTCTAATGCCTAACCCATAAACTATCGTGGTAATTCGATAAGAGACATCATGGTATGCATCATATCCAATAGGGTGCAACTATGACGTTTGGACACACCATCACACTATGGTGTTCCAGGCTGTATCAGTTGTGAAACAATTTCCACAATGTCTTAATTGTGTGCCAAAACTCGTAACTCAGATACTCATCTCTATGATCATATCATAGACATTTTATCCTCTTGTCACAATGATCTTCTACTTCACTCTTGAACCATTCAATAATTCAGACTTGTGTTTCATCAAGTAAATATTCTCAACATCTACTCGAATCATCTGTGAAGTAAGAACATAACGATATTCACTACATGCCTTAGCACTCATTGGACTGCACACATCAAAATGTGTTGCTTCCAACAAGTTGCTATCTTGTTCCATTTTACTGAAACCGAGGCTTTTCAGTCATCTTGCCTATGTGGTATGATTTGCATATCTCAAGTGATCCAAAATCAAGTGAGTCCAAACGATCCATCTGCATGGAGTTTCTTCATGCGTATACACCAATAGACATGGTTCGCATGTCTCAAACTTTTCAAAAATGAGTGAGTCCAAAGATCCATCAACATGGAGCTTCTTCATGCGTTTTATACCGATATGACTTACATGGCAGTGCCACAAGTAGGTGGTACTATCATTACTATCTTTTGGCATGAACATGTGTATCACTACGATCGAGATTTAATAAACCATTCATTTTAGGTGTAAGACCATTGAAGGTATTATTCAAATAAACAGAGTAACCATTATTCTCCTTAAATGAATAACCGTATTGCGATAGACGTAATCCAATCATGTCTATGCTCAACGCAAACACCAAATAACAATTATTTAGGTTTAACACCAATCTCTTTGGTAGAGGGAGCGTGTGATGCTTGATCATATCAAGCTTGGAAAAACTTCCAACACATATCGTCAGCTCACCTTTAGCTAGTCTCCGTTTATTCCGTAGCCTTTTGTTTCGAGTTACTAACACTTAGCAACCGAACCGGTATCTAATACCCTGGTGCTACTAGGAGTACTAGCAAAGTACACATTAACACAAGTATATCCAATATACTTCTATCGACCTTGCCAGCCTTCTTATCTACCAAGTATCTAGGGTAATTCTGCTCTAGTGGTTGTTCCCCTTATTACAGAAGCACTTAGTCTCGGGTTTGGGTTTTACCTTGGGTTTCTTCACTAGAGCAGCAGCTGATTTGCCGTTTCATGAAGTATCCCTTCTTGCCCTTGCCCTTCTTGAAACTAGTGGTTCTACCAACCATCAACAATTGATGCTCCTTCTTGATTTCTACTTTCGCGGTGTCAAACATCGCGAATACCTCAAGGATCATCATATCTATCCCTGATATGTTATAGTTCATCACGAAGCTCTAACAGCTTGGTGGCAATGACTTTGGAGAACCATCACTGTCTTATCTGGAAGATCAACTCCCACTCGATTCAAATGATTGTTGTACTCAGACAATCTGAGCACAAGCTCAACAATTGAGCTTTTCTCCTTAGTTTGCAGGTTAAGAAAGTCATCGGAGGTCTTAGACCTCTTGACATGGGCACGAGCCTGAAATCCCAATTTCAGCCCTCAAAACATCTCATATGTTTCGCGATGTTTCAAAAACGTCTTTGGTGCCTCAACTCTAAACCGTTTAACTGAACTATCACGTAGTTATCAAAACGTGTATGTCAGATGTTCGCAACAACCACAGACAACGTTCGAGGTTCAGCACACTGAGCGGTGCATTAAGGACATAAGCCTTCTATGAAGCAATGAGGACAATCCTCAGTTTACGGACCTAGTCCGCATAATTGCTACTATCAACTTTCTACTAATTTTTCTCTAGGAACATATCTAAACAGTAGAACTATAGCGTGAGCTACGACATAATTTGCATAAACCTTTTGACTATGTTCAGGATAATTAAGTTCATCTTATGAACTCCCACTTAGATAGACATCCCTCTAGTCATCTAAGTGATTACATAATCCGAGTCAAACTAGGCCGTGTCCGATCATCACGTGAGATGGACTAGTCATCATCGGTGAACATCTTCATGTTGATCGTATCTTCTATACGACTCATGTTCGACCTTTCGGTCTCCGTGTTCCGAGGCCATGTCTGTACATGCTAGGCTCGTCAAGTTAACCCTAAGTGTTTCGCGTGTGTAAATCTGTCTTACACCCGTTGTATGTGAACGTTAGAATCTAACACCCGATCATCACGTGGTGCTTCGAAACACGAACTATCGCAACGGTGCACAGTTAGGGGAGAACACTTCTTGAAATTGTTGTATGGGATCATCTTATTTACTACCATCGTTCTAAGCAAATAAGATGTATAAACATGATAAACATCACATGCAATCAAATAGTGACATGATATGGCCATCATCACTTTGCTCCTTTTGATCTCCATCTTCGGGGCTCCATGATCATCATCGTCACCGGCATGACACCATGATCTCCATCATCATGATCTCCATCATCGTGTCTTCATGAAGTTGCCTCGCCAACTATTACTTCTACTACTATGGCTAACGGTTAGCAATAAAGTAAAGTAATTACATGACGTTTAAGTTGACACGCAGGTCACAAATAAATAAAGACAACTCCTATGGCTCCTGCCGGTTGTCATACTCATCGACATGCAAGTCGTGATTCCTATTACAAGAACATGATCAATCTCATACATCACATATATCATTCATCACATCCTTTTTGGCCATATCACATCACATAGCATACCCTGCAAAAACAAGTTAGACGTCCTCTAATTGTTGTTTGCATGTTTTACGTGGCTGCTATGGGTTTCTAGCAAGAACGTTTCTTACCTACGCATGAACCACAACGTGATATGCCAATTGCTATTTACCCTTCATAAGGACCCTTTTCATCGAATCCGATCCGACTAAAGTGGGAGAGACAGACACCCGCCAGCCACCTTATGCAACTAGTGCATGTTTGTCGGTGGAACCGGTCTCATGTAAGCGTACGTGTAAGGTTGGTCCGGGCCGCTTCATCCCACGATGCCGCCGAATCAAGATAAGACTAGTAACGGCAAGCATATTGAACAATATCGACGCCCACAACTACTTTGTGTTCTACTCGTGCAAAGAATCTACGCAATAGACCTAGCTCATGATGCCACTGTTGGGGAACGTAGCAGAAATTCAAAAATTTTCCTACGTAACACCAAGATCTATCTATGGAGAGACCAGCAACGAGTAGAAAGGAGAGTGCATCTACATACCCTTGTAGATCGCTAAGCGGAAGCGTTCAAGTGAACGGGGTTGATGGAGTCGTACTCGTCGTGATTCAGATCACCGATGATCCTAGTGCCGAACGGACGGCACCTCCGCGTTCAACACACGTACAGCTCGACGATGTCTCCCACGCCTTGATCCAGCAAGGAGAGAGGGAGAGGTTGAGGAAGACTCCATCCAGCAGCAGCACAACGGCGTGGTGGTGATGGAGGAGCGTGGCAATCCTGCAGGGCTTCGCCAAGCACCTACGGGAGAGGAGGAGGTGTCACGGGAGGGAGGGAGGCGCCAAGGGCTCAGGTATGGATGCCCTCCCTCCCCTCCACTATATATAGGGGCAGGGGAGAGGGGGGAGGCGCAGCCTTGCCCCTTCCTCCAAGGAAGGGGTGCGGCTAAGAGGGGGGGAGGAGTCCATCCTCCCCAAGGCACCTCGGAGGTGCCTTCCCCTTTTAGGACTCTCCCCTTTTTCCTATATCTTGGCGCATGGGCCTCTAGGGGCTGGTGCCCTTGTCCCATGTAGGCCAAGGCGCACCCCCTACAGCCCATGTGGCCCCCCGGGGCAGGTGGCCCCACCCGGTGGGCCCCCGGGACCCTTCCGGTGGTCCCGGTACAATACCGATGACCCCGAAACTTGTCCCGATGGCCGAAACAGGACTTCCTATATATAAATCTTTACCTCCGGACCATTCCGGAACTCCTCGTGACATCCGGGATCTCATCCGGGACTCCTAACAACATTCGGTAACCACATACAAACTTCCTTTATAACCCTAGCGTCATCGAACCTTAAGTGTGTAGACCCTACGGGTTCGGGAGACATGCAGACATGACCGAGACGTTCTCCGGTCAATAACCAACAGCGGGATCTGGATACCCATGTTGGCTCCCACATGTTCCACGATGATCTCATCGGATGAACCACGATGTCAAGGACTTAATCAATCCCGTATACAATTCCCTTTGTCTAGCGGTATGGTACTTGCCCGAGATTCGATCATCGGTATACCGATACCTTGTTCAATCTCGTTACCGGCAAGTCTCTTTACTCGTTCCGTAACACATCATCCCGTGATCAACCCCTTGGTCACATTGTGCACATTATGATGATGTCCTACCGAGTGGGCCCAGAGATACCTCTCCGTTTACACGGAGTGACAAAATCCCAATCTCGATTCGTGCCAACCCAACAGACACTTTCAGAGATACCCGTAGTGTACCTTTATAGCCACCCAGTTACGTTGTGACGTTTGGCACACCCAAAGCACTCCAACGGTATCCGGGAGTTGCACAATCTCATGGTCTAAGGAAATGATACTTGACATTAGAAAAGCTTTAGCATACGAACTACATGATCTTGTGCTAGGCTTAGGATTGGGTCTTGTCCATCACATCATTCTCCTAATGATGTGATCCCGTTATCAACGACATCCAATGTCCATGGTCAGGAAACCGTAACCATCTATTGATTAACGAGCTAGTCAACTAGAGGCTTACTAGGGACATGGTGTTGTCTATGTATCCACACATGTATCTGAGTTTTCTATCAATACAATTCTAGCATGGATAATAAACGATTATCATGAACAAGGAAATATAATAATAATCAATTTATTATTGCCTCTAGGGCATATTTCCAACACTTATTACATCGAAAGTCTCAAAATAGAACTTATTACAATAATATGGCTGAAGGCCATCTAAATAAGATAACAGTGGAAGCTTCGAAGGTAATTGAGTCCATCAACTCCAACGGCATAGCTGAGTGCACGACAACGACCTAGCGCACCTTACTCTTCGTATGAAAACTCCGCCACATAATACGTTGCAGCCTGTGTAGGTCAGCACATGGAATATGCTGGCAAAATAACACTATAGAGTAATGAACATGTAACAGCTGTAACTATATGCATATTTGGCTGGTGTAGGCTCTATGGTTATCATTTGCACAAGCTAGTTTTTCCCTACAGAAAAGGAATATATTTTATTTAACTACAAAGTTGGTTGATAAACATTGAGAATGGTAACCCCATCTCAATCCCAAAATAATAATCCATAACCCAACAAATTAATTAAAGTAGAGTGATGAGATCAACATAATAATTCAAGCACCAGATACTCAAGATGTCCATAACCGGGGACACGGCTAATCATAATTAGTTTGTACACTCTGCAGAGGTTCGCGCACTTTTCCCCACAAGACTCGATCTCCTCCATTTTATTTCTCGTACTGCATGATGTTTGAGAAACGGATGACCGAGACACAGTCTTTCAGAAGCGTCAACTCATTATGACGGGTAGACAGTACCACCTACATCCCCTACATCTGCTAGTCTACCACTGTACGAGGTCACACAACATACTCAACCATGCCAGGGCCCATAGTGGCTTGTGGCTGCACATGGAAGTTTCCAGCATGAATAACATAATGATCCCTTTGAGCCTGGGTGGCAAACCATAGGATGATCACACGGATTCCCCGGGATCTCCTTAGACAACGTTGGGTTCCCCAGGTGTCCCCAAACCAATCCACCCAGATGTGTATTAAAGTAGCCACCTTAAGTTAAACCTTAGTTAACAATAATCTCTCACATCTGTCATGAAAACTCTCAAATCCAAACCACATCTGCGAGCATAGCATAGCGGTATAAGTATACGTAGTAACTCCCCAGGTTTGAATGCAAGACAATAGGTTCTACCTCATCAACTACTTCCCAATACCCACAAGTTATCAAGTCCTAACCATGCCGTGTTTGAGGCTTGAAAATAATGCATAAAAACTGGGTAGTAAAGGGGTATGATCAAAGAGTTACTTGCCTTGCTGACGATTTGAAAACCCTACTGACTCGTAGTAGCACGCTTCGCACTCTGAAAACTCTATCGTGAACAAACAATAGCATACATAATCACTCAAACATAAGATGCAAGGGGAAAACTCAAAAGAGAAGATCCAAACTGAAAGTTCAACTAAAGAGCTTCTATTTGCAAAAAGAATCAATCAAATCGGAGCTACGAAACAAAAACTACGATAAAAAAGAAGTTCGAATTCAAATCTGCTTGAAACCAAATTTTATGTGTCAAAACCATGCTCAAGTTTATTATCTAGAAAGAGGTAACACGACGAAGATTTTGGCGTTGGTTTCACTGAATTTGGACAAACGAGTAAAAAGTAACGAGGGTTTGAAGATCAGGGACTAATTTGTGATAAAAGTATTCACGGATAGGTCCCTAGCCGAAAAATAAAATAAAAAGAAAAAAACCTAATGAACGAACGTTCTATAACAGATCTAAACCGACGAAAACCGTTCGCTAATACGGATTAACGGGGGAATGTCCGCTAATTAGATATGATCGGAAAAACCGAGAAAACCCTAACCCTAAAAATAAACCGAGAGAAAACCGGGGAAAAACCGTGCGATTTTCTTAACGGTTAACCGGAGAAAAACACTGGCGGCAACAGCAAGTCCGGCACGGCTCCAGCGGTCGGCCGGGCGGGGTGTCAGCGGCAGCGGCGGTCGGCGGCGACGGCGGCACGTCGGTAGTAGCAGCAGGCAGCGGCGGGGCGCTGCGCGGCTGCGAAGGTGAGGAGGCGGGGCGGCTGCGGCCGGCGGGGTGAGGTGGAGGCGGCGGTGGGGCTCGGCTTTCAAAAGCCCGAGGGGGGAGGCGACGTGTGGCAGGGGGCGGCGATGGGGAGTCCGGCTTTGACTCCCTCGGCGGCGTGCGGCAGCGAGAGTCCTCCCGCCCGGGAGGAAGGCGGCGGGGCAGGGCGGCCTGGCTCGGCTGGGCCTTTGGCCTAGTCGGGCGACGATTTTTTTTAAAATAAATTTCTCCCGAAAGAAAATCCTAATAAAATATTAAAAAATTATAAAAAATACCACAAATAATTTTCAGAGTCTAAATCTAATATTTAGAATAAGGTGAACATTTTTCTCGCCTAAAATTGCAATTTTTAAAAATGCTTATTTTTCTAATTCAAATGAAATAGCAAATAAAATAATAATTTGATTTTTAAATTTTCTTCTCCAATATTCCACTCTTTTGAAGAAGTCATTTTATCTTCTCTCTTTTATTTTTATTATTGGAGATAATTGGAGAGAAAAATATTTAAAATCAAATTGATCCTTTTTTCAAATTTGAGAAAATTCAAATATGAAAATTTGTGAAACCTCCAACTCTCTCCTTGGGTCCTTGAGTTGCTTAAGATTTCTAGGATCACACCCAAAATGCAAGGAAAAATATGATATGCATATGATGACCTATGTATAACATCCAAATTGAAAAATCGGGATGTTACAAACCTACCCCCCTTAAGATGAATCTCATTCTCGAGATTCATGTTGGCTAGAAAATAGGTGCGGGTGGTATTTCCGTATGTCTTCTTCTCACTCCCAGGTGGCTTCTTCCTCGGTATGGTGGCTCCATTGGACTTTGCAAAACTTGATAACCTTGCTGCGTGTAACTCGGCTGGCAAACTTGAGAATCTTGATGGGTTTCTCCTCGTAGGTTAGGTCATTATCCAATTGTATTGCTTCCAGGGGCACTGTATCTCTCAGAGGAATATCGACCATCTCAGCATGGCACTTCTTCAACAGGGAAACGTGAAACACATCATGAACTCCCGACAATCCTTCTGGTAATTCCAATTTGTAGGCCACTTCTCCCATACGTTCAAGAACTGGATATGGTCCTACAAATCTCGTGGCTAACTTTCCCTTAACTCCAAATCGTTTAACACCTCGCAGTGGTGACACACGAAGATATGCTCTGTCTCCAATCTCATAGGCTACCTCCTTGCGTTTAGTATCGGCATAACTGTTCTACCTGGACCGAGCTACCTTGAGTCTATCTTGAATCAACTTAACCTTCTCTTCAGATTCCTTGATTAAATCAGGTCCAAACAACTGACGGTCTCTGACTTCATCCCACATCAATGGTGTCCTGCACCTTCTTCCATACAAAGCTTCGAAAGGGGCCATCTTCAAACTAGCCTGATAGCTGTTGTTGTATGAGAACTCTGCATAAGGCAAATTATCATCCCAGCTAGACCCATAATCTAGCGCACATGCTCTCAACATGTCTTCCAGAATCTGATTGACTCTCTCAGTCTGTCCATCTGTTTGCGGATGAAAGGTTGTACTGAACTCTAGCCTGGTACCCAAAGTCTGGTGCAGCTAGTTCCAAAACATCGAGGTAAACTGTGTCCCTCTATCTGATACAATGGTCCTCGGAACTCCATGCAGACATACGATCCTGGTCATATATATCTTGGCCAACTTTGCTCTCGTATAAGTGGTTTTCACGGGGATAAAGTGAGCCACTTTGGTCAAGCGATCAACTACTACCCAGATGGAATCATAACCTGATTTGGTCCTGGGTAATCCGGTGATAAAGTCCATGCCAAGTTTATCCCACTTCCATTCGGGTATCGGCATAGGCTGAAGTAATCCCCCTGGCTTCTGATGCTCTGCCTTCAATCTCTGACATACATCACATACCGCTACATACTCGGCAATATCCTTCTTCATACCTGTCCACCAGAAACGTTCCATCAAATCCAAATACATCTTGGTGTTTCTGGGGTGAATCGAGTATGGCGAGTCATGAGCTTCCTGAAGTATTAACTTCCTGATCTCCGCGTTATTGGGCACATATACACGATCCTCAAACCATAAAGTTTCGTGCTCATCCTCATGAAAACCATTGGCTTTTCCTTTGCTCATCTTATCCTTTATCTCAGCAATTTCCTTATCATCCTTCTAAGCTTCTCGAATCTTCCCCAATAACGTAGACTGAACCTCCTTTGCTGCAACAAAACCTCTTGGAACTATCTCCAAATGAAGTTCCTTGAGATCATCAATTAACTCCTGCGGTAAGCCTCCTCTTACGAGGGTATTGGCATAACTCTTGAGGCTCAAGGCGCCTGCTACGACATTGGCCTTTCCTGGGTGATAATGTAACTTCATATCATAATACTTTATGAGCTCCAACCATCTCCTTTGCCGGAGATGTAACTCCTTCTGCATGAAGATATACTTCAAACTCTTATGATCCGTGTATACATCACAACTGTTTCCAATAAGAAAATGTCTCCAGGTCTTGGGCGCATGCACTACGGCTGCTAACTCCAAATCACGCGTGGCATAATTCAACTCATGAGGTCGATGTCGGATATCGGGTTTCGGCAAAACCCTTGAGGTTCGAACACTGGGGTGCGAACGAAGATCTCTCCCCCTCTAGCTCGCACACACCATGATCTCACGACCTAGCTCGACGAACCCAAAGAACACAAGACACAAGAGTTTATACTGGTTCGGGCCACCGATGTGGTGTAATACCCTACTCTAGTGTGGTGTGGTGGATTGCCTCTTGGGCTGAGGATGAACAGTTACAACGAAAGAACAGCCTCCTGAGGAGAGGTGTTCTTGTGCTTGGCGAACTTGTGCGAGGCTATGGATGGAATGACCCCGATCCCATCCCCCCTCTACGGTGGTGGCTAGTCCTATTTATAGAGGCCCCGGTCCTCTTCCCAAATATTGAGCGGGAAGGGATCCCACAACGGCCAAATTTGAAGGGGGACAACTAGTACACGTTATCCTGACAAAAGTAGTCTTCACTTGCCAAAGGCTCTGGTGGTGACGCCATCTTGGGCTCCACGGTGACCTCCATCCTGCCATCCTGCTGGTCTTGGTTTTGTTGCGCCGATATGTAAACCTTTGCCTGATGCCTCGGGACTCCTCGCTTGCGCCTGCCTCTTTAGCACCAAAGAGGAAACGAGGACACTACGCGCGCTGGCGCCCGCCTGGCTCCAGTCGTCATGGCTTGCGTCACACAAACCTCGCGAGGTGTCCCTTGCCTTGATCTCTCCGCCCCTCGCAAGCCGGCCTGGTGAGGCCGCCCTTGAGGAGGTCTTGCGTCATCCGCCTTGCGAGGCTTGGCCCGTCACGAGGGTCTTGAGTGTTTGCTGGTGAAGATGGGCAGTATAGGGCCGCTGGTGGAGCCACGCTGTGGGCCGTAGGCAGGCAAGTCCGGGGACCCCCGTTCCCAGAACGCCAACAGTAGCCCCCGGGCCCAAGGTGCGCTCGGACGTGGCTTCGAGGTGAAGCCAAAGGGAAAGTGCGGAGCGCCGTTAACCCTAACAGCCTGCGACCACGGTTAGCGCATGGCGACTGATTGGACGTGGGCTTCTCCGCTTCCCCACGCTGCCTCGGCAACTACTCGACTTGACGAGTCCTTGCTGCATGCAGAAAAGATCATTATTACCTTAGATCATGGAGGCCGGTGGTTGGCCTCCCCTTGGCTATAAATAGGAAGAGGGGGCCGGAGCCCCTGTCACCCATCTCTTCCTTTGCTTCTCCTGCTCCTTCTTCTCCCTCACTTCATCGCTTGTTGCATCGACCATGGCGCCGATATGGAGGTTCTCAGCCGCGGAGAAGGGCAAGACTCCCCTTGACGAGCCCGAGCCACTTCCGCCGAAGAAGAGGCTCTCTCATCGTCACGACATAGTCGTGAGGCCGGAAGTGTCGCGGCCATGGTACGAGCGGCCACCTCCCGGGTATCCGCTGCCTTTGTACGCCCACGCTGAGGGCTCCAGAGGGAGGGGCGATGAGCACCGCCGCCCGCGCCAGGGCCGTGGTCGCCGCGCCGCGGTGACGCACACCGTCGCCCCAGGGGTCCATGCCGTGGACTCCTCGCACGAATTAGTGTTGTGGGCGGCGATGTCCCCGCACACTTGGATTCGCTTCCCGCAGTTCTTCGCCATCGAGATGCCGCCGAGGGGCCCCCTCAAGATTTGGTTGCATCATGCCGACTGCGATGCCCCAGCGACTGGAGCGGAGGTTGAAGCCGTCTCCTCTGGGAAGATCTCCATGACTCGTGGGTGGGGCGAGGTCGCCCAAGTCTGCCGTGCGGAAGGCGCCCTCGCCGGTCGCCATCCACTTCAAGTACGACGGCACATCCATGATGTTCTTCAAGGTCTTCGACGAGGAAGGTCGCCGCTTGGAGTGCTGCCCTGAAGGGGGTCATCAGGACGGCGCAGCGGCCAATGCCGAGCCTGCCACTGGGGTCGCGCAGCTCCTCCAACGACAGTGGTGACTCCTGGTGGTCCAGCGACTCCCCCGAGCTCATCGAGACTCCGGAGACAAGCGACGACATCTATGTGCCCCCGAGCTCTCACCGGGCCCGGAGCAAGGCTGCAGCGTCCGGCCGCCGCCGTCGCTGATATGGATGGGGTTGGTGCTGGGCTCTTGTAGATAGTGCTCCTAGGAACTCCCCTCTTTTTGTTCCCTGCGAGGAATCGAAACAGACCCCGTGGGGGCATGTAAAGGGTCTGTAATGTCTTTTGACGATATTATCCCTATTGTGAAAATTTGTGAACACATGTCCTGCTAAGGCTCGGTCTCCCCTTTCCAATCCCGTGGCAGCTTGGTGCTCTACGCCGACAGGTCCCGGTCCCCAGGCAGGCTGCAACCGTCGCTGGTATGCCAGGTCGCGATGCCGTGGTCAAGGCCAGGAGGTGAGCGGCCCGAGGTCCAGTAAGAGCTCTTGACGGGCGATGCTCAGGAGGTCCCCTTTATCACTCAAGCAGCTACCCAAGGATGGGAAAGGGAGGCGACGTTGCCGCAGCAGGGCAGCGAAAGGCGATGATCTTATGCCGTAGCGCTGGGTCGATACTGGCGCGAGACTTATCTTGGCATTTTGGGGCTGGTTCCTTGTGTTGCGCCAGACTTGGGCGTCGACCGCTATTGGGTAGCTAGGTTAGGCCCGTGCAAGCCTCTCCCTCTTCTCCACGCTCTTCTATGTGCTCTACGTCCTTAGGTCCTGACCCTCGAGCGAGCTCAGCCGCCGCTGGTATGCCAGGTCGCGATGCCGTGGTCAAGGCCAAGGGGTGAGGGCTGGAGAGCCAGTAAGAGCTCCTAAGTCGCGATGCTCAGGAGCCCCCCTTTTAACGCGCGAGAGAATCGCATGGGAGAAGAGAGAGACCCCGTAGTACCATCCGCTATAGTCCTCAGGAGGCTCCTGCAAGTTAGCGCGAGGAAGGGCACAAATTGCCATGGTGATTGCCGTTCCGCCACTGGTTGCTTCGCAAGGAGGTGAAGGCACTGAGGGTCTGGTGAGGTGACGTGCGCGGGCGTGCCGCGAGCCAGAGCTCGACCGCTCAAATTTGTCAGCGTCGCAGGGACGGACCCGAGCACAAGCGCTGTGCCGGCATGAGAGGTTCCCGTGGCGGGCGATAATCAAGCAGGCAGTGGTGACCATAGATAGATTATGCATGAAAAGCGAACTAGCTTAGGTAAATGCAAGAAAGATACATGCCACTGAATCGGACCCGAGCGGCCTGGGGATGATGCAGCCTGAGGGGCGCCCCCAGCAGGATGAACTAAAGATGTAGGCGGATACATGCCACATGGACAGACCCACGCGGCCTTGGAATGATGCGGCCCAAGGGGCGCTCCCAGCTAAATAAACTTGGAAAATGTAACCTGGTTTGTTTGTCGAAGGAGTATTGGGGTAGCTGAAGATGCGTGGCGAAGAATTCGCCCCTTACGAACCGTCGAGGCCTAGGGCCTCGGGAGGCTCTGGAGGCTTAGGTGGCCTCCTAAGGACCGTCTCCATCTCTGCCAGGACTGCGTGGTGTCTGGCCTCCTGACCTGCCAGGATGCTCCTAAGGTCGCGCTGGAAGGCGGATGCCACGCTCGGCAGGCCGAACGACATGCAGACGTAGCTGTGAGGTGGACCCTCACACCGGCCAGCATGCGAAGGCGAGAAGCGCTCCTGAGATGCGGCCCTGTTGAGTCCCAGGATGTCGATGCAGACGCGAGCTCACCACCCTCGCCTGGGTGGGGAGTAGCACCAGGTGGGCGGCGGTCGCCGTGTATTTCCCTTGCTTCCTGAAGCTCCTGAGTGGACTTGACGATGAACTCCTGAGCATCAGGCGCTTCTTGCCCGGTGCCCTCCTGAGGGAATCGTGCCGCGAAGCATGCCTCCACGCGGTGCCCAAGCGCCTCCCTCGTGATGTTGGCCAGGTCTGAGGCCCTCCAGAAGAGAGCCCCCGAGCCCTGCCCGAGGAGGGCGCTGGGCGCTCCTCCCTATGCGAGGGAGGGAGGCGCCCCAGGCGCGGGCACCGATCCTGAGGTGGCGCTGCTGGAGGCACCGCTCCTCTGAGGCCCAGTGCGGAGTAGCTGCTTCTTCTTCTTGGGGTTGGCCTCAAGAGGGTATTGCACAGCCGCACTGTAAGGGTCTTCGATTGATGCAGCTTGGAAGGTGCACTCAAGGGAGCATACCATGTCTCTTTCCTCGCAGGGGACCGTGATGATTCCGCCGCTTCCCAACATCTTGAGGACGTTGTATCCATGGTGGGTGACTGCCATGAATTTGGCTAGCGCTGGGTACCCAAGGATGGCATTGTACGACAGGCGGATGTGGGCGACGTCGAAGTCGACGAGCTCGGTGTGGTAGTTGTCACGCTGACCGAAGGTGACAGGGAGATGAACTTGCCCTATCGGGGTGGTGGAGCCGTAAGTCACCCCTGAGAAAGGCTTGGTGGGCTGGAGCTGTTCGTATGGCACTTGAAGGCTGTCGAACGTCTCGACGGACAGGACACTGAACCCTGCGCCGCCGTTGATGAGGGTTTTGGTGACTTGGACATTGCTGATGAAGGGTGAACAGAGCATTGGGAGAATGCCGGCGGTTACCGCGCATTTGAGCTGGTCCGCCGAGCTAAAGGTGATGGCGTACTTGGACCATCTGAGCGGTTGGCCTCGAGCTTGGGAAGGGTTGCATTCACCTTGCGAGAGAACTGCTTGAAGATGCACTGGGAAGCTGGGGCCTGAGCGCCACCCAAGATGCAGGTCATGGCGTGCGGCTCCTGGAAGCCCCCAGCCCCTTCGTCCTACTGGTGCTCGTTGTTCCTCCTTGGTGGCGGCAGCAGCGGAGGGAGACTAGGGTTGCCCTGAGGATGATCCTCGCGAGGCTAGTCCCTACAGGCGCCCTCACGAGGTTGGTCCTGCCAACGGTCCTCGCGAGGCTAGTCGCGCCACTCCTGGCAGGGCCCGTGATCGTCCCAACGTCCTCCACCTCGTCCACCTCCTCGGCCGTAGCCCCGGTCGTTGCGCTCGGGGCATCGACCGAAGCGTCCATCTCGAATGGCCCTGAGCTCTTGACAGTCGTTGGTGCTGTGGCTGTGCATGTTGTGGAAGGCGCAGAACGTATGGCTGCCCTTGGACGACTCAGGGAGGTCTCGGCCGCGCTTAGTATCTGGTTCTACCGCGAGTACGGCCACCCCTTTGCGCTTCACCTCCTTAACCTTGGCTTTCTTCTCCTCTGGATCCGCAGCAGGGAGCTCAAGGAGGGAGAGGCGCCCCTCCTCAGCTCTTGCGCACTTGGTTGCTACGTTGAACAGCTCCAAAGTCGTGCACAACTCATGGATGGCGAGCTCCTCCTTCATCTTGATGTCGCGGACGCCGTCGGAAAACACTAAGATGATGGCCTCGTCCGTCACCTTGGGGATCTTGAGACGCATGATACGTCCATTTTGCATCATGCTTTATATCGTTATTTATTGCATTATGGGCTGTTATTACACATCATGTCACAATACTGATGCTTATTCTCTCTTATTTTACAAGGTTTACATGAAGGGGGAGAATGCCGGCAGCTGGAATTCTGGGCTGAAAAAGGAGCAAATATTAGAGACCTATTCTGCACAGCTCCAAAAGTCCTAAAACTTCACGGAAGTCATTTTTGGAATTAATAAAAAATACCGAGTGAAGAAAGTACCAGAGGGGGCCCACACCCTGGCCACGAGGGTGGGAGGCGCGCCCCCTGTCTCGTGGGCCCCCTGGTGGCCCTCTGATGCCCATCTTCTGCTATATGAAGTCTTTTGTCTGAGAAAAAAATCATAAGCAAGCTTTCGGGAAGAAACTCCACCGCCACGAGGCAGAACCTTGGCGGAACCAATCTAGGGCTCCGGCAGAGCTGTTCTGCCGGGGAAACTTCCCTCCGGGAGGGAGAAATCATCGCCATCGTCATCACCAACGATCTTCTCATCGGGAGGGGGTCAATCTCCAGCAACATCTTCACCAGCACCATCTCATCTCAAAACCTAGTTCATCTCTTGTATCCAATCTTTGTATCCAAACCTCAGATTGGTACCTGTGGGTTGCTAGTAGTGTTGACTACTCCTTGTAGTTGATGCTAGTTGGTTTACTTGGTGTAAGATCATATGTTCAAATCCATTATGCATATTAATACCCCTCTGATTATGAACATGAATATGCTTTGTGAGTAGTTACGTTTGTTCCTGAGGACATGGGAGAAGTCTTGCTATAAGTAGTCATGTGAATTTGGTATTTGTTTGATTTTTTGATGAGATGTATGTTTTCATCTCTCTAGTAGTGTCATGTGAATGTCGACTACACGAAACTTCACCATTGTTTGGGCCTAGAGGGAGGCATTGGGAAGTAATAAGTAGATGATGGGTTGCTAGAGTGACAGAAGCTTAAACCCTAGTTTATGTGTTGCTTCGTAAGGGGCTGATTTGGATCCATATGATTCACGCTATGGTTAGGTTTACCTTAATACTTCTGTTGTAGTTGCGGATGCTTGTAATAGGGGTTAATCATAAGTGGGATGCTTGTCCAAGTAAGAACAGTACCCAAGCACCGGTCCACCCACATATCAAATTATCAAATTACCGAACGCAAATCATATGAACGTGATGAAAACTAGCTTGAGGATAATTCCCATGTGTCCTCGGGAGTGCTTTACTTCATATAAGAGTTTTTCCAGGCTTGTCCTTTGCTACAAAAAGGATTGGGTCATCTTGCTGCACCTTATTTACTTTTATTACTTGCTACTCGCTACAAATTACCTTATCACAAAACTATCTGTTACCGATAATTTCAGTGCTTGCAGAGAATACCTTACTGAAACTGCTTATCATTTCCTTATGCTCCTCGTTGGGTTCAACACTCTTACTTATTGAAAAGGCTACGATAGATCCCCTACACTTGTGGGTCATCAACGCACGCTGTTGAAGCGCTGGATGTACTTCTACAGGGTCTCTCCCGGTTGTTGCTTGATGTGGCGCAGGTCACCCACGACCGGGGGCGGTCGTGAGTGCCCTGGAAGTTGGCGATGAAGTGGTCGCGCATCTCATCCCAGGAGGAGATCGAGCCCAGGGGCAGGTTCAGGAGCCATGAGCGAGCACCGTCCTTGAGAGCCATGGGAAACCATTTCGCCATGACCTTTTCGTCGCCGTTGGTCGCCTTGATGCTCAGCTCGTAGAGCTATAAGAACTCCGCAAGGTCGGGGGTGCCGTCGTAGCGAGGAGGCAGATCCGGCTTGAACTTGCCTGTCCAGACGACGCTACACAGCTCAGGAGTGAAGGCGCAGCAGACTGTCGTGGCCACTGTGCCCGTCGTGGAGGCGGAGCTTGATCTTGGTGCGCCTGCGCCGCCACGGCAAGTGGCGCATGGCCCTGCCGCGGCAAGCGATCCTAACATGGTGGTGCTGGGAGCGGTGGAGCATTTTCTGGCGGACGAGGAACTTCTTGGCAGCTTCTTTCTTCGTGCGTGGGTACACGGCACGGTGGATCATGCGGCGGGACCGCACATCTTGGAGAGAGGATGCCATCTTGACGCAGAGGAGGCGGAGGCGCTCCATGAGCCGCGCGTCTCGGCGCGAGGGCGCCATCTTGATGCGGAGGGGGTGGAGGCACTCCGTGAGCCACATCGCCCGCAGCCGGGGGCAGGCGAGGCAGCGGGAGGGATGGTGCAGGGGAGCCCCCCGCGGCGCTGATGAGCTCGGCGATGCGGTCCAACCAGTCATCATAGAGGTCGTCGACCGGGCGGTAGCGCAGGTGCTCGCGTGCCATGAGCTGCGCGGCCTGCGCGTCCGTGGGTGCGCGGCGAGCGTGAGACGATGAGCCAGCCGGAGTCAGCGACTGGGTGGCGGTGCGGCCGTCTTGCCGCACGGAGGGGTGCAGTGAGGAGGCTTGCTGCTCATTTTCCGCCGGGCCGGTGGCGGCATTGGCGGTGGGTGATGGATAATGACGGGGAGGCCCGCCGACAGGGGCTGTCTGAGCGACACGGGTGGAGAGGGCGGCCCGGCGCTCAGCATGGGCCCGGCCACCATCGGCCATGAACTTGGTGGAGTGGCAAAGCGCGGATTGACAAAGGGGAAGGCTTTAGCGCACCCCTACCTAGCACGCCAAATGTCGGATTTTGGGTTCTGGCAAAACCCTTGAGGTTCGAACACTGGGGTGCGCACGAAGATCTCTCCCCCTCTAGCTCGCACAACCATGATCTCACGGCCTAGCTCGACGAACCCAAAGAACACGAGACACACGAGTTTATACTGGTTCGGGCCACCGATGTGGTGTAATACCCTACTCCAGTGTGGTGTGGTGGATTGCCTCTTGGGCTGAGGGCGAATAGTTACAAGGGAAGAACAGCCTCCTGAGGAGAGGTGTTCTTGTGCTTGGCGAACTTGTGCGAGGCTATGGATGGAATGGCCCTGATCCCATCCCCCCTCTACGGTGGTGGCTAGTCCTATTTATAGAGGCCCCGGTCCTCTTCCCAAATATTGAGCGGGAAGGGATCCCACAACGGCCAAATTTGAAGTGGGACAACTAGTACAAGTTATCCTGACAAAAGTAGCCTTCGCCTGCCAAAGGCTCTGGTGGTGACGCCGTCTTGGGCTCCACGGTGACCTCCGTCCTGCCGTCCTGCTGGTCTTGGTCTTTTTGCACCAACATGGAAACCTTTGCCTGATGCCTCAAGACTCCTCGCCTGCGCCTGCCTCTTTAGCACCAAAGAGGAAACGAGGACACTGCGCGTGCTGGCGCCCGCCTGGCTCTAGTCGTCATGGCTTGCGTCACACAAGCCTCGCGAGGTGTCCCTTGCCTTGATCTCTCCGCCCCTCGCGAGCCGGCCTGGTGAGGCTGCCCTTGAGGAGGTCTTGCGTCGTTCACCTCGCGAGGCTTGGCCCATCACGAGGGTCTTGAGTGTTTGCTGGTGAAGATGGGCCGTATAGGGCCCCTGGTGGAGCCACACTATGGGCCGCAGGCAAGCAAGTCTGGGGACCCCCGTTCCCAGAACACCGACAGTCAAAGCTGCCGTGAGGCATATGAAACAACTCTTCCGTCCTGCATAAGTACACCTCCAAGTCCTAGGCGAGAAGTGTCGCAATACACTTGGAAATCCTGGCGTATATCCGGAAGAATTATCACTGGGGATGTAACCAAACGTTTCTTCAACTTCTCAAAACTGGCTTCAAAATCTTTGGTCCATTTGAACTTGGTGTCCTTCTTCAACAACTCTATCATGGGTTTCGCAATTTTGGAAAAATTCTCAATGAATCTCCTATAATATCCTACGAGTCCCAGAAAACTGTGGATCTATCCTACTGAGGTGGGTGCCAAACACTCAGTGACAGACTGAACCTTGGTAGGGTCTACTTCTATACCTTCTCCTGATATAACATGTCCAAGAAATCCAACTTCCTTCAACCAAAACTCACATTTGCTAAATTTGGCATATAGCTGATGTTCTCTGAGCTTCTCGAGAACTAATCGCAGATGTTCCTTGTATTCCTCTTCATTGTTCGAGTACACCAAAATGTCATCAATGAACACCACAACAAACTTATCCAAAAACTCCGTGAACACCTTATTCATCATACTCATAAAATAGGCAGGGGCGTTAGTCAATCCAAAAGACATGACCGTGTACTCATATAGCTCGTACCTTGTGGTAAAAGTTGTCTTATGTATATCCCGTTCTCGGATCTTCAGCTGGTGGTATCCTGATCAAAGATCGATCTTGGAGAATAATTTAGCTCCTTGCAGCTGGTGAAACAGATCATTGATCATCGGTAGTGGGTACTTGTTCTTGATCGTCACATCATTCAATGCCCGATAATCAACAACCATTCTCAAAGATCCATCCTTCTTCTCAACTAAGAGCACTGGGGCTCCCCACGGTGATGAACTTGGTCGGATATAACCTTCCTCCAGTAACTCTTTAATCTGCTTCTTGATTTCCTCCAGATCATTTGTAGGCATCCGATATGGTTGTCGGATTTCGGGTTCCGGCAGACCCTTGAGGTTCGAACACTGGGGTGCGCATGGAGATTTCGCCTCCTACCTACCTGCACCCCTCCGCCTTGCTAGGATCTAAACTAAGGAAAGAATAACACAAGAGACACAGGGTTTATACTAGTTCGGGCCACCGTTGTGGTGTAATACCCTACTCCAGTGTGTGGTGTGGCGGATTGCCTCTTGGGCTGATGATGATGAACAATACAAGGAAGAATAGCCTCGCGAGGGTCTGTTCTTGGCTGGGGCGATGAACAGCTGGGAGGAGCTCAGTCACCCTTCTCTCTCTCTCTATCTGATCTAAACCCCTCTCTCAAGAGCCTCCTTCTCCGAATCCCTTAGCTCTCTGTCCGTGTGTGTCTGTCTCTCTTGTGGGTGGCTGATCCTATTTATAGAGGCCCTGGTCCTCTTCCTAAATATCGAGCGGGAAGGGAGCCAACAATAGCGGGCTAATTTGAAGGGGGACAGCTAGTATCAGCTATCCTGACAAAAGTACTCTTCGCCTGCGCAAAGCTCTGGTGATGACGCCGTCTTGGGCTCCACGGTGACCTCCGTCTCGTAGTCCTCCTGGTCTTGGTCTCGTTGCACCGAAATGGCAACCTTTGCCTGATGTCTCGGTACTCCGCGGCTGCGCTTGCCCCCTTTGCACCAAAGAGGAAGGGAGGACGCTGCGCGGGCTGGCACCCGCCTGGCGCCCTCGGTCGTCATGGCTTGCGTCACGAGCACCTTGTGAGGTACCCCGCCTTGATCTCTCCGCCTCCTCATGAGCCAGCCTGACGAGGCCGTGCCTGAGCAAGCTCCGCGTCGTCCGCCCCGCGAGGCTTGGCCCCTCGCGAGGGTCTTGGGTTTGTGTTGGTGAAGATGGGCCGCGCTGGGCCCCCCTTTGAGCCACGCCGCAGGCCGCAGGCAGGCAAGTCTGGGGACCCCCGTTCCCAGAACGCCGACAGTAGCCCCCGGGCCCAAGGCGCGCCCAAGCTTGGTCGTGCAGGGAAGCGGAAGGGCAAGAGCGAAGCGCCGCGGGCCCTAACAGCCTGCGGCCTTTGGCGCCGCGTGGCAGTTGATGGGACGTGGGCGTCTCCACTTCCCCATAGCACCTTGGCAACTGCACGGATTGGACAAGTCCCTGCATGCAAAGTGGGTCATGATTACCTGCAATCGTGGAGGTAGGCGGTTGGCCTTCGCTGGCCATAAGTACGGAACAGCGCGCGCCCTTCCAGTCCATCCCTCCTTGCTTCTCCTTCTTCCCGATCCTTGCTCCGTCTTGCTGCGATGGCTCTGATCCGCCGGTTCTCGACGACAGAGAAGGGAAAGGCTCCCCGAGAGGAACCAGACCCACTCCCACCGAAGAAACGGCTCGCCCCCCGTGGCCTGGACGAGGGGGCCCTTCAGGTGGTGTCGAGGCCTAGGTGCGAGCGGGCACCGCCGGGGTTCCCGCTTCCATTGTACGCCCACGTCGAGGGCCCTGGAGGAGCTGATGCTGACCGCCACGGGCGGCGCCATCGTCGGCGCCGGCAGGTCACGAAGGTGTGGGTCGTCCCCCCTGGGGTCCACACCGAGGGCTCCTCCCGAGAGTTCATGCTTCACGTCGCCATTCCTCTTCAGTCTAGGATCTGCCTTCCTCCCTTCTTCGCCTCCGTCATCCCGCAGGGGGAGCCCTTGGAGCTCTGGCTGCAGCATGCCGGCTGCAGCACCCTCGCTACTGAGGCAGAGGTCGCGGTCGTTGCCCCGGGCGAGGTCTTCATGACTCGGGGCTGGAGAGAGATCGCCCGGGTTTGCAGGGTAAGGGGCGTCTTCGCGGTCCACTTGGATTATGGTGGTGCTTCGGGGATGCTCCTCAAGGTCTTCGATGTGAGCGGGCGCCGGCTAGAGTGCTGCTCCAGGGAAGGCGGCCAGGACCCTGCCGCGACGAGGATTGGGCCCGCCAGCCGCTCCCTTGGCGGCTCCTCAGGCGGTGGAGTCGTTGGAGGTTCCAGCGACTCAGCGAGCTCTTCGCGCTCCGGAGACGAGCGACGACAGCTACGAGCCCCCGAGCCGGCGCCGCTCCTGGAGCAGGGCGGGCTCGTCAGGCCGCCGCCGACTCTGATCTGGATGGGGTTGGCGTCGGTGCTTGATGGCCCACTGTTGATGATGGCGTCTTTTGCAGGGACGCACATAGTTTGTGTCCCTTTAGGATCTGTTCCCTGCGAGGAATCAAAAATGCGTCCCGTGGGGGCTTGTAAGGTGCCTGTGATCCTATTTTGTTAATATAACCCTTGTCGTAGAATTGCGCAAGTTGCTCATTCCGTCTTAGCTCAGTCCTCCCTTTTGAACCTCACGAGGGCTTGGTGCTCTGCGCCGACAGGTCCCAGTCCCAAGGCGGCTTCAGCCGTCACTGGTATGCCAGGTCGCGATGCCGTGGTCAAGGCTAGGAGGTGAGTGACCCGGAGTCCGGTAAGAGCCCCTGAGTCGCGATGCTCAGGAGGTCCCCTTTGGTGCCCAAGCAGCCGTCGTTTGGTGAGAAAGGAGAGTGGCGTCGCTAACACGGGATGGCATTAGGTGCGGATATGGTGCCACGGTAGCTGGTGCATCCTGGTGATGACTTATCTCGAGGATCAGGCGCCGCTCTCTGGTGTGTCACCGGGTCCATGCATCGGCAGGCGCGAGGATGCTCAGCGAGGTCCTCGTGTGTCTCTCCCCTCTCGCCTTTGTTCCCCTTTCTGCTCTACGTCCTCGGGTCCCGGCCCTCGAGTGGGTCTCAGCCGTCGCTGGTAGGAGCCCTGAGTCGCGATGCTTAGGCACCCCCCCTTTAACGTGCAAGCGGTTCGCGCGGACGAGAGCGAAAGAGACACCGGAATGTGATGTTCACGGAAAGCCTCGCTGAACTCAGCCCAAGTGGTGACATGGCCCGCTGGGCGCATAGCTCCATAATTCTCCCACCATAGACTGGCAGGGCCTTCAAGATGATATGCAGCAAAGGTGACCTTGTCAGCCTCCGCTACCAGCACGGAACGCAGCTTGTGAGAGATACTGCGAAGCCAGTCATCAGCGTCGAGAGGCTCGACGGAGTGGTGGAACATGGGTGGATGCAATTTGATAAAATCACTGAGTGACACCACGTTAGCCCTCTGATGGTGTGCTGTATTCTGTTCAATACGCTCCAACAGACGGTTTGTCTCCCGCTTGTTTCTCTCAGCTTCCATCATAACCTCGGCTAGTGAAGGAGGATGAGGCAGATTTGCATCCCTGCCTTCACTGCCTTCGGCCTGCTCTTGGGAAGCAGGGTTAGCGCGCGTGTTGACCATCCTAGGTAAACAAGACAATGATTTAGTCAGAATGATAAAATTCCGACATAGGATACATAATGTAAGGAATAACTCGGAATGCAAGATGATCATCCGTATGACATGGTAGATACAGAAACTGCTTCTTTATTCCATCGTCATACACACCATACAGGGTTTAGTACAAGACCAAACAAAGTACTATTACGGTGAAAAGAGGATTACATCTCATCGGAGGCATTCCAAGCTCCTATACATTATTTTTCTACATCTCCGGAAAGAGTACAAACTAGGTCATATCCCACGAGTCACGCGGGACGATAGATGACACAGCTAGTGCGAACTAGTGATACTATCACTAACTCAGACTGATCCGTAGTAGTCCTCGTAGAAGTCACCTCCATAGCCTGGAAGCTCAACATGATCATCCGGAAACAGACGGTCTCGCGGAGCTTGTGGACCATAGGGGCTAGGATGAGGTCGTGGACCAACAAACGGTGGCCTGCGGGGACCGCGAGGTGGGGTGATGCCTCCTACATCACGCCAAACCATCACGTCTGGCAGAGCAGATCTCACAGGATAGAGATCGCGCATATCTGAATATCCAGCTTGCACCGCCGGTGCGAACCGAGTCAAAGTAGCCCAGTGGTCAGCCCGGGTATTGAAGAGCTCTAACCTTAAGGCCCGATTTTCACGGTCCTTATCCTCGAGCATCTCAGCAGTGGTGCGAGTCCGTGAATCCTCCTGAGTGGAATCAGCATAGATAGCCTGGAGATACCCTTGTGCTCCCGGAAGTGATCCTGGCATATACCGGAAATCAGAGTCCCGAAATAAACCAGATCTGACTCGCATAATGGTCATCATAGAGTAGGCGGCGTCCTGCACAGCCATCTCAATGGTAACCCCGAGTCCATAGGAACAGTGAAGAGGCTCGGTGGATCCAGGATAAGATGGAAATATCCGGACAGTGCAGAGATACTGGCTTTGGTTGAAGTCCCGAAATTGCTCTTCGACCGTGTACTCAGGATAACAGCGGTATCCAGCCTCAGTCATTACCCTGACCAACTTAGCAGTATGGCCGGGTACATCTAGGCATCGAGTCAGGCGAACCACTTGATTAAGGTCGCGAGTGGCCATCTGAAATCATAATCATAATGCAAAGGCATTAGAATTTCTAGCAAAATTTCGGCAGCATAACAGCTGTAAATGCTCAAGAAGGATTTGAGACATTTGACAAAGGATTTCGTACACACTCAACATCATCATATCAAAGTTCTGAATCCATTCTAACAACATAATGTGGTAGTAGAACTGAACTAGGCTTGTATCCATCAAACTTATAAGGTACTACTGATTAGTAACACGTGATCCTGATAGAGAGAATAGATCCTAATTCCTTAACCCCCGGTGGAAGAATGGACTGACTCAGATCAGAATGTCATAAGATAGAGGAGTAAAAAGAGCCTTACGTTCCATCCCACAAACAATTCCCCTACATATAACTAAAGAATTTCTAGACTCAACATCGACCAGTTTGGCTTGGAGAACCTACAGGCAGTCCGGCTCTGATACCAACGCTGTCAGGACCCCGACTCGATGTCACATCGATCTAGCTGGTAACACCTCATATCACTTTGCGGCCTCACGCACGGTATCCCCACGGGTGTCGTCTTACCTTTTCCCGGGACCGTTTGCGCCTTTTGGCTCACGTATATGATAGTGTCGCTAGCATCCATATGATAAGGAGCCCGGGCTGACATGACTAGTCGTAAACCCGAAGTGGCACAGACTTACAGGGACAGGCATCCATGACCCAGCTTCGAACGTGTCGGTCATCAGCAAGTGGGTCCGGGCTGTAGCACTGGGCTAGCAGGACTCCGGTAAACCGGGCTGTAGCGGGCTAACAGGACTCCGGTACTCAAAGCGTGACATTTCCCCGAAGGGACAGACACAGGAACGAAGAAGGACACATGCCGGCCAGCCTAAGTGTTCCAGAGCAGTAGCAAGCTACCATGGCTCAGCGGTAACACTAGGAGACATTTCCCGGTAAGAGAGGCTACTAAAGATAAACAACTAGATAGTCAGATCCCACACATACCAAGCATTTCAATCATACACACAATATGCTCGATATGTGCAAATACAACGAAGCATCACAACATGACTCTATGACACAAGTACTTTATTTAAGGCTCAGGGAGCCATACATAACATTCACAAAGGTACGGGTCTCACGACCCAACATACAAGTCATACAGTCATACAAGCCAGCAGCGGAAGTACATTGTCTGGGTACAGACAACTAGTAAAATAAAAGAGGCTTGGAAAGCCTAGCTATACTACGTGGTCCATCACAAGCTCAGGGTCACCACCTGGGTCTTTAGCCTACTCGTTGATGTCAACGTCTACATAGAACCCATCAGAAGGGGTTGCAGCGTCTTCTGTAAAAATGTAGATTATAGCAACATGAGTACAAAGGTACTCAGCAAGACTTACATCAGATCCTACATACATGCATAGTATCAAGAAGGGTTGGTGGAGTTATTGCAGCAAGCCAGCTTTGACTCTTGGCTAGACTATCCTACGATACTCCAACTTGAAATGTTTTGCGCACACGAGTCCACTACTCACCACTTCAATACACTACCGAGGATCCACCTCCGTCTTCCTACGGAAGAGCCATCCTCGGCACTCACACTTATCTTGAGGCTTTTAGTAGTTTCCATTTACTTGTCTATGAACTGTATAGGCAACCAAGTAGTCCTTTACCGCGGACGCGGCTATTCGAATAGATCATGTTAACCCTGCAGGGGTGTACTTCTTCATACACGCTCTCACCACTTACCGTCGTTTACACGACATGTACTCGGCAACCTTCAAGCGGAAGCCCAACGTGGGTGTCGGCCACGACCTACCTAATCACCTAAGCCTCCAGTCCAGGTTTATCGCCTATTCAGGTTCCATCCGCAGGGAGTCCGGCCGAGGTTTCCCATACGGCCCCGAACGATGTGAACAGGGTTCCCGAGATACCTAACGGGTATTCGGTACACCCGGCCACGTACCTACCGCATCACAGCCCACCCCTACGGTCAGCGCTGTCCACGGCCTCCAGTAGGCTACAAACACCAGAAACTACTTGCAACTCCTGGACGGAGAACTAGGGTGAATAAGAAGCCGAGAGGGTCCATTGGTTTCGGGCCCAATGCATGGTAGTAGCTGATTCTTAAATCACACATACAGATCTCAGTGCTTAAGGTCGGCTTCAATGAAACAACCCACCATGTACTCCTACATGGCCTCTCATCGATACCTTTACCAAATCGTGTTCACCACACCACTCTCCTTACCGACATAACATTTCACTCCAGCCCATCTCCCAGATGAACCAGACCTGACACGACTCTAAGCATAGCAGGCATAGCAAGGTAGGAACAACACATACATATGGCTCAATCAACTCCTACACATGCTAGTGGGTTTCATCTAGTTACTGTGGCAATGACAGGTCATGCAGAGGAAATGGGTTCAACTACCGTAGCACACAGCAGTTTGAATCGCGTTGTCTTAATGCAGTAAAAGAGAGCAGGAGCGAGAACATGGGATTGTATCGATATGATCAAATGGTTGGTTGCTTGCCTGATGGTTCGATGCACTGATACGGTTCTTCGTTAGGGTAATCACGGTACTCCTCGGGGGCAGAACCTGTCGTAAGGACATCGATACACAAGCATCACCAAACAATGTGCAACAATATGATGCATGCATGAAACATGGCAATATGAGTGTGTTGGGCTAATGCAACTAAAACCAGAGGGGTTTGAACAAATTTGAATCAAAGATTCAAATTTCAAACTCAAACATGGCCCCTTTAAAGTGCTTTTCCTTGTTCTGCTTAAAACATCAATTTAACTTGTTTGATCATGCATGAAAATAGTACAGATGGATAGATTGGATTTTTCTGATCATTTTTCATATATAATTTGTCCAATTTGGAGTTACAGAATAAAAGTTATGAATTTTTGAAGTTTAAATAATATTCTGGAATTTCCTGATTTAATTTAAATCCAGAAATTCAATTACTGCGTCAGCCTGACGTCAGCATGACGTCAGTGGTCAACGGAACAGGTCTGGGTCAAACCTGACAGTGGGTCCCGCATGTCAGGGTGATTATTTTAATTAAAATTTGATTAAAACTAATCCTGTTTAATTAACAGGGCTGGGCCCCACCTGTCATTGACTCAGAGGAGTCAACCAGGGCCCACCCGTGGTCAAAGTCAAAGTCGGCTGCCGGCGTTTAGCCGCCGGCGAGCCCGACGCGGCGGCGGAAGTGGTTTTGGCCATTTCGGCCACTAAATGGACCGCGGAGGCCACCGGAGTGGAGCTGAGGACAACCCGCAGCTCTTGGCGGAGTCCGTTGGGGTCGGGGTGGCCGGAGTTGGCGCCGGCGACGACTTTGGCGGCCACCGGGGTTCGGTCGAGGATGAACTTGGCGCTAGAGGGTTCGGTGAGGCTCGTGGAGTGGCTAGCTAGGTGCTGTGGGACGCGGTGAGCAAGATGGACACCATCTTGTGGCCGGAGGATGACCAGGAGCACGTCGGCGACGAGGTCCACGGCGGTGGGTGCGGTTGAGCTCCGGGAGGTTGCTACACGGCTCGGGAGCAAGAACGGAAGGGAGGGGAAGATGGCTAAGCTCACAGTGAGTGCGACGGAGTCCCTGGTGCGGCCGGAGATGGACCGGAGCGACGATGGCGTTGAAGGGGATCTCCGGCGACGGTGAGCTCGGGCGAGGTCGGTGCGGTGGTCTCGGGCGTTGCGAGCGCTCGGGGCTCGGCTGCTCGATGAAGTGGACAGCGGCGGAGCTCCTGGACACGGTGAGACGGCGTGGGGTGGTCGGAGGGCGTGGCTACGGCGAGGGGGTGGCGGCGATGGCGTCGGCCATGGCTGGGGCGTGCGAGGGGGAGGAGCTGGAGAGGAGAGGGGGTGTCTGGGGGGTTCGGGGGAGAGAGAGAGGCCGATCCACGGCGTTAGCCGGGCGAGGGAGGCGGCGAGGCGGCGAGCAGCTGCGTGGCGAGCTGCGGTGCCGCCGCCGAGCACCTTGGCTGCCTGCCTGGCGAGCCAAGCAGCTCGCTGGAGCGGTGGCCGGGCTGGGCCGGCCAGGTGGGCTGGCTGGTGGGCCTGCGGTGGCGCCAGGTAGGTTTTCCCCTTATTTTCTGTTTCTGTTTTTATTTAATATATCTGCAACTTTGTTGAATTAAATAAAATACCTAGGCAACTTCAAAAATCACCAAACTATTCCTGGCCCATAGTTGGATTATTTCCAACATGAAACATTTTAGTTTGGAGATATTTGAGCATTTAAATATTTTATATTATTTTAAATGCCCAAATTCAAATATTTATGATTTAATTCAAAAACCCTAGGATGGCCTAGGAAAATGTGCACCATTTTTGGCAGAGGTTCTGAACCAAGACAAAAATGATGGGCATTTTAGAAGGGCATTTCAGGTTCATTGAAAAATTATTTTAGTAACCCTAGTTGGTTTCAGAGGGGACTGGGGGTTCTGTCATCCCCATTTCAAGTTTCTGATGAAAGAGTAAACATGATGCAACACTCTAATGCATGACTAGCTAGGGTGTGACAACTCACCCCCACTCAAAAGAATCTCGTCCCGAGATTTGGGTTCCTCCGGGAAGAAGGCGGGATACTCGAGTCGAAGACGATCCTCCCTTTCCCAAGTTGCTTCATCCTCAGAATGGTGCGACCATTGAACCTTGAGAAACTTGATATTATGACGTCGCGTGGTACGTTCGGCTTGATCGAGGATACGAATGGGGTACTCTCGATATGTAAGATCATCTTGGAGATCAAGCGTTTCGTGGTCCACTTCACGGATAGGATCCGAGAAGCAACGCCTGAGTTGAGAAACGTGGAAGACATCGTGAACTCTGGAGAGGTGCGGAGGTAGTTCCAACTGGTAGGCAACTTCTCCTCGTTTGGCAAGAATGCGAAAAGGTCCAATGTAACGAGGAGCCAATTTGCCTTTGATACCGAAACGATGGGTTCCCTTCAGAGGGGTGACCCGAAGATAAGCCTTCTCGTCAACCTCGAAAGTCATAGCCTTATGTTTTCGGTCATATTGACTCTTTTGACGAGATTGGGCTGTTTTCAACTTTTCACGAACGATACGAACTTGTTCTTCTGCTTCCTGAATCATATCCGGGCCAAAGAATTGTCTTTCCCCGGTCTCTGACCAGTTAAGGGGTGTTCGACATCGTCGTCCATAGAGAACTTCAAAAGGGGCTTTACCCAAGCTAGATTGATAGCTGTTGTTGTAAGCGAATTCGGCAAATGGAAGGCACTTCTCCCAGTCCATTCCGAAAGAGATAACGGAGGCTCGAAGCATGTCTTCTAGAATCTGATTGACGCGTTCCACTTGACCACTCGACTGAGGGTGGAAAGCGGTGCTAAAGGAGAGACGGGTTCCCATAGCATTTTGGAAACTTTCCCAAAATCGAGAGGTGAAAAGACTTCCTCGATCCGAGTTAATTTCCAAAGGAACACCATGGAGAGACACTATTCGGGAGATGTACAAATCTGCCAGCTGACTAGCGGTTATACTCTCACGAACAGGTAAGAAATGAGCTACTTTGGAAAGACGATCGACCACGACGAAGATAGCATTATTCCCTCTCTTGGTCCTGGGAAAACCGGTAATGAAATCCATACCAATTTTATCCCATTTCCATTCAGGAATAGCTAAGGTTGAAGGGTGCCAGCAGGCCGTTGATGCTCTGCTTTTACACGACGACAGACGTCGCAATTTGCAATATACTGAGCAATTTCTCTCTTCATCCTAGTCCACCAGAACCTCTGGCGTAGGTCCTGATACATCTTAGTACTACCGGGATGAATGGTGAGAGGAGATTCATGAGCTTCCTTAAGGATCAACGCCTTAGGTTGCGCACTTTGGGAACCACTAGTCGATCCCCGAAGTATACGACCCCTTGATCATTAATGGAGAAACAATTCGCAATTCCTTTCTGAATGTTTCTCTTGATGCGGGAGATTCCCGGATCTACCTTCTGTGCTTTGATAATTTGATCCGTAAGGGTAGGTTTTGCCACCAAGGTGGAAAGAAAACCTTGAGGTATAATGTGAAGGTTAAGCTTCCGAAATTCCTCATGGAGAAGCGGTTGACTTTGTTGTAACATCAGGTTGTTACAATAAGATTTACGACTTAGCGCATCAGCCATGACGTTGGCTTTCCCTGGGGTGTAGGTTATTCCTAAGTCGAAGTCTGTGATCAATTCAACCCAACGTCTCTGCCTGAGATTCAAATCCGGTTGGGTGAAGATGTACTTCAGACTTTGGTGATCAGTGAATATTTCGCAACGATTACCGAGGAGGTAATGTCGCCAGGTCTTAAGTGCATAGACTACGGCTGCAAGTTCTAGATCATGAGTAGGATAATTCTCCTCATGTGGGTGCAATTGCCGTGAAGCGTAGGCAATTACGTGTCGATCTTGCATAAGAATGCAACCTAGTCCTTGTCGCGAGGCGTCGCAGTAGATAACAAAGTCCTTGGAGAAGTCTGGCGGTACCAGCACGGGAGCAGAGGTCAGGCGTCTTTTCAGTTCCTGAAAGCTGTGCTCACATTGTGGAGTCCATTCGAACTTCTTATCTTTCTTGAGGAGTTCGGTTAGAGGTTTAGCAACTTTGGAGAAGTTCTCGACAAAGCGACGGCAATAGCTCGCTAAGCCTAGAAAACTCCGAACTTGCTTGACCGATTCGGGTGGAGTCCAATTAAGGACGGCTTGAACTCGCTCAGGGTTAACAGCAATACCTTTACCAGATATTACATGACCCAGATAGGTCACTTCTGACAACCAGAATTCACATTTAGAAAATTTGGCATAAAGGCGATGCTCTCGAAGTTTCTTCAACACTAGCCTTAAATGTTCGGCATGTTCTTCCTCGTTCTTGGAGTAGATGAGTATATCATCGAGATAAACTACGACGAATTTATCCAAATACTCCATGAAGATTGAGTTCATTAACCGAGAAAAGGTGGCTGGAGCGTTGGTTAAACCGAAGGACATGACGGTGTACTCGTATTGGCCATAACGAGTAACAAAGGCCGTTTTAGGAATGTCCCCGTTTCTGATTTTGATTTGATGGTAGCCCAACCTCAAATCCATCTTGGAGAAGACTGAGGATCCAGCGAGCTGATCATACAGATCGTTGATCCTGGGAAGTGGATATTTGTTCTTGATTGTGACCAAATTGACAGGTCGGTAATCTACAACCATCCGGTCCGTACCATCCTTCTTCTTGACGAATAGGACGGGGCAAGCCCACGGAGATGAACTAGGGCGGATGAAACCCTTTTTCAAGGATTCATCGAGTTGCTTCTTAAGCTCGGCTAGTTCTAGTGGTGCCATCTTATAAGGTCTTCTAGCAATCGGAACGGTTCCGGGGATGAGGTCTATTACGAACTCAACATCCCTGTCAGGTGGAACACCTGGCAATTCCTCTGGAAAGACATCCGGGAAGTCACGGACTACCGGAACGTCCTCAAGGTCTGGCAAAGGGCTGGCGTTAAGAGAATATAATTGTCGCTTGGCTATTCGGGTCAAGACATTGACTATCTTCCCCGAAGGATGGGTGAGTTGAACAGTCCTAGAGAAGCAATCAATTTTGGCTTGATGAGCTGACATCCAGTCCATACCCAGAATGATATTAATATCTGAAGATTTAAGGGCTATCAAAGATGCGAGGAAAACAAGTCTGTCGACTTGGATTTCATTTCCATAACTTACCCTAGAGGTCTGCCATCTAGAACCAGGAGTAGAAATTTCCATAGTGGACGGCAAGTCACAGAATGCAACGTTATGCAAACGAGCATAATTTTCGGATATAAAAGAATGAGAGGCTCCTGTATCGAAAAGAACAGATGCCGGGTGGCAATTAACAAGAAGCGTACCGAGAACGACGTTGGGGTCCTCTTGAGCTTCTTCGGCAGAGATACAGTTGACATGGCCACGTGAAGCGGTGACCGGTTTAGCATGAAACACCTTCCCTGTCGGCTTGCCACGGCCAACAGCTTTAGCAGATTGATTGGGGTTGGTCTGGGGACACTCACGCATATAGTGACCAGATTCCCCACACTTGAAACAAGTCACGGAACTGGTACGTGGAGGAGCATTATTGGTTGGACCCCCATAGGGCTTGGCCGGTGCAGACTGTTGAACAGGGCGAGGCGCCTGGAAGGATGGCCTCGGTGTGAACCTGGGTGGCAGGGCGGTGTTGGGTACCCACACGCGGCGCTTCTGAGGACCAGCACCGGATGAGGAACCCATGTCACGTCCATGCTTGCGTGTTGCGTCATAGTCAGTCTGACCAGTTTCAGCACTGATGGCTTTGTTGACAAGTTTCGAAAAAGATGTGCACTCATGCAGACGGAGGTCGCGGCGAAGCTCAGGACTAAGGCCCTTACGGAACCTTGCTTGCTTCTTGGCGTCAGTAGACACTTCCTCAGTTGCATATCGGGCGAGATTACCAAACTCCCTGCTATAGCATCCACAGAAAGTCGGCCTTGGGTGAAACTGCAAAATTCTTCACGTTTACGGTCCATGAGACCCTCCGGAATGTGATGTTCACGGAAAGCCTCGCTGAACTCAGCCCAAGTGGTGACATGGCCCGCTGGGCGCATAGCTCCATAATTCTCCCACCATAGACTGGCGGGCCTTCAAGATGATATGCAGCAAAGGTGACCTTGTCAGCCTCCGCTACCAGCGCGGAACGCAGCTTGTGAGAGATACTGCGAAGCCAGTCATCAGCGTCGAGAGGCTCGACGGAGTGGTGGAACGTGGGTGGATGCAATTTGATAAAATCACTGAGTGACACCACGTTAGCCCTCTGATGGTGTGCTGTATTCTGTTCAATACGCTCCAACAAACGGTTTGTCTCCCGCTTGTTTCTCTCAGCTTCCATCATAACCTCGGCTAGTGAAGGAGGATGAGGCAGATTTGCATCCCTGGCTTCACTGCCTTCGGCCTGCTCTTGGGAAGCAGGGTTAGCGCGCGTGTTGACCATCCTAGGTAAACAAGACAATGATTTAGTCAGAATGATAAAATTCCGACATAGGATACATAATGTAAGGAATAACTCGGAATGCAAGATGATCATCCGTATGACATGGTAGATACAGAAACTGCTTCTTTATTCCATCGTCATACACACCATACAGGGTTTAGTACAAGACCAAACAAAGTACTATTACGGTGAAAAGAGGATTACATCTCATCGGAGGCATTCCAAGCTCCTATACATTATTTTTCTACATCTCCGGAAAGAGTACAAACTAGGTCATATCCCACGAGTCACGCGGGACGATAGATGACACAGCTAGTGCGAACTAGTGATACTATCACTAACTCAGACCGATCCGTAGTAGTCCTCGTAGAAGTCACCTCCATAGCCTGGAAGCTCAACATGATCATCCGGAAACAGACGGTCTCGCGGAGCTTGTGGACCATAGGGGCTAGGATGAGGTCTTGGACCAACAAACGGTGGCCTGCGGGGACCGCGAGGTGGGGTGATGCCTCCTACATCACGCCAAACCATCACGTCTGGCAGAGCAGATCTCACAGGATAGAGATCGCGCATATCTGAGAATCCAGCTTGCACTGCCGGTGCGAACCGAGTCAAAGTGGCCCAGTGGTCAGCACGGGTATTGAAGAGCTCTAACCTTAAGGCCCGATTTTCACGGTCCTTATCCTCGAGCATCTCAGCAGTGGTGCGAGTCCGTGAATCCTCCTGAGTGGAGTCAGCATAGATAGCCTGGAGATACCCTTGTGCTCCCGGAAGTGATCCTGGCATATACCGGAAATCAGAGTCCCGAAATAAACCAGATCTGACTCGCATAATGGTCATCATAGAGTAGGCGGCGTCCTGCACAGCCATCTCAATAGTAACCCCGAGTCCATAGGAACAGTGAAGAGGCTCGGTGGATCCAGGATAAGATGGAAATATCCTGACAGTGCAGAGATACTGGCTTTGATTGAAGTCTCGGAATTGCTCTTCGACCGTGTACTCAGGATACCAGCGGTATCCAGCCTCAGTCATTACCCTGACCAACTTAGCAGTATGGCCGGGTACATCTAGGCATCGAGTCAGGCGAACCACTTGATTGAGGTCGCGAGTGGCCATCTGAAAGCATAATCATAATGCAAAGGCATTAGAATTTCTAGCAAAATTTCGGCAGCATAACAGCTGTAAATGCTCAAGAAGGATTTTGAGACATTTGACAAAGGATTTCGTACACACTCAACATCATCATATCAAAGTTCTGAAACCATTCTGGCAACATAATGTGGTAGTAGAACTGAACTAGGCTTGTATCCATCAAACTTATAAGGTACTACTGATTAGTAACTCGTGATCCTGATAGAGAGAACAGATCCTAATTCCTTAACCCCCGGTGGAAGAATGGACTGACTCAGATCAGAATGTCATAAGATAGAGGAGTAAAAAGAGCCTTACGTTCCAACCCACAAACAATTCCCCTACATATAACTAAAGAATTTCTAGACTCAACATCGACCAGTTTGGCTTGGAGAACCTACAGGCAGTCCGGCTCTGATGCCAACGCTGTCAGGACCCCGACTCGATGTCACATCGATCTAGCTGGTAACACCTCATATCACTTTGCGGCCTCACGCACGGTATCCCCACGGGTGTCGTCTTACCTTTTCCCGGGACCGTTTGCGCCTTTTGGCTCACGTATATGATAGTGTCGCTAGCATCCATATGATAAAGAGCCCGGGCTGACATGACTAGTCGTAAACCCAAAGTGGCACAGACTTACAGGGACAGGCATCCATGACCCAGCTTCGAACGTGTCGGTCATCAGCAAGTGGGTCCGGGCTGTAGCACTGGGCTAGCAGGACTCCGGTAAACCGGGCTGTAGCGGGCTAACAGGACTCCGGTACTCAAAGCGTGACATTTCCCCGAAGGGACAGACACAGGAACGAAGAAGGACACATGCCGGCCAGCCTAAGTGTTCCAGAGCAGTAGCAAGCTACCATGGCTCAGCGGTAACACTAGGAGACATTTCCCGGTAAGAGAGGCTACTAAAGATAAACAACTAGATAGTCAGATCCCACACATACCAAGCATTTCAATCATACACACAATATGCTCGATATGTGCAAATACAACGAAGCATCACAACATGACTCTATGACACAAGTACTTTATTTAAGGCTCAGGGAGCCATACATAACATTCACAAAGGTACGGGTCTCACGACCCAACATACAAGTCATACAGTCATACAAGCCAGCAGCGGAAGTACATTGTCTGGGTACAGACAACTAGTAAAATAAAAGAGGCTTGGAAAGCCTAGCTATACTACGTGGTCCATCACAAGCTCAGGGTCACCACCTGGGTCTTTAGCCTACTCGTTGATGTCAACGTCTACATAGAACCCATCAGAAGGGGTTGCAGCGTCTTCTGTAAAAATGTAGATTATAGCAACATGAGTACAAAGGTACTCAGCAAGACTTACATCAGATCCTACATACATGCATAGTATCAAGAAGGGTTGGTGGAGTTATTGCAGCAAGCCAGCTTTGACTCTTGGCTAGACTATCCTACGATACTCCAACTTGAAATGTTTTGCGCACACGAGTCCACTACTCACCACTTCAATACACTACCGAGGATCCACCTCCGTCTTCCTACGGAAGAGCCATCCTCGGCACTCACACTTATCTTGAGGCTTTTAGTAGTTTCCATTTACTTGTCTATGAACTGTATAGGCAACCAAGTAGTCCTTTACCGCGGACGCGGCTATTCGAATAGATCATGTTAACCCTGCAGGGGTGTACTTCTTCATACACGCTCTCACCACTTACCGTCGTTTACACGACATGTACTCGGCAACCTTCAAGCGGAAGCCCAACGTGGGTGTCGGCCACGACCTACCTAATCACCTAAGCCTCCAGTCCAGGTTTATCGCCTATTCAGGTTCCATCCGCAGGGAGTCCGGCCGAGGTTTCCCATACGGCCCCGAACGATGTGAACAGGGTTCCCGAGATACCTAACGGGTATTCGGTACACCCGGCCACGTACCTACCGCATCACAGCCCACCCCTACGGTCAGCGCTGTCCACGGCCTCCAGTAGGCTACAAACACCAGAAACTACTTGCAACTCCTGGACGGAGAACTAGGGTGAATAAGAAGCCGAGAGGGTCCATTGGTTTCGGGCCCAATGCATGGTAGTAGCTGATTCTTAAATCACACATACAGATCTCAGTGCTTAAGGTCGGCTTCAATGAAACAACCCACCATGTACTCCTACATGGCCTCTCATCGATACCTTTACCAAATCGTGTTCACCACACCACTCTCATTACCGACATAACATTTCACTCTAGCCCATCACCCAGATGAACCAGACCTGACACGACTCTAAGCATAGCAGGCATAGCAAGGTAGGAACAACACATACATATGGCTCAATCAACTCCTACACATGCTAGTGGGTTTCATCTAGTTACTGTGGCAATGACAGGTCATGCAGAGGAAATGGGTTCAACTACCGTAGCACACAGCAGTTTGAATCGCGTTGTCTTAATGCAGTAAAAGAGAGCAGGAGCGAGAACATGGGATTGTATCGATATGATCAAATGGTTGGTTGCTTGCCTGATGGTTCGATGCACTGATACGGTTCTTCGTTAGGGTAATCACGGTACTCCTCGGGGACAGAACCTGTCGCAAAGGACATCGATACACAAGCATCACCAAACAATGTGCAACAATATGATGCATGCATGAAACATGGCAATATGAGTGTGTTGGGCTAATGCAACTAAAACCAGAAGGGTTTGAACAAATTTGAATCAAAGATTCAAATTTCAAACTCAAACATGGCCTTTTAAAGTGCTTTTCCTTGTTCTGCTTAAAACATCAATTTAACTTGTTTGATCATGCATGAAAATAGTACAGATGGATAGATTGGATTTTTCTGATCATTTTTCATATATAATTTGTCCAATTTGGAGTTACAGAATAAAAGTTATGAATTTTTGAAGTTTAAATAATATTCTGGAATTTCCTGATTTAATTTAAATCCAGAAAATCAATTACTGCGTCAGCCTGACGTCAGTGTGACGTCAGCAGGTCAACGGAACAGGTCTGGGTCAAACCTGACAGTGGGTCCCGCATGTCAGGGTGATTATTTTAATTAAAATTTAATTAAAACTAATCCTGTTTAATTAACAGGGCTGGGCCCCACCTGTCATTGACTCAGGGGAGTCAACCAGGGCCCACCCGTGGTCAAAGTCAAAGTCGGCTGCCGGCGTTTAGCCGCCGGCGAGCCCGACGCGGCGGCGGAAGTGGTTTTGGCCATTTCGGCCACCAAATGGACCGCGGAGACCACCGGAGTGGAGCTGAGGACAACCCGCAGCTCTTGGCGGAGTCCGTTGGGGTCGGGGTGGCCGGAGTCGACGCCGGCGACGACTTTGGCGGCCACCGAGGTTCGGTCGGAGGTGAACTTGGTGCTAGAGGGTTCGGTGAGGCTCGTGGAGTGGCTAGCTAGGTGCTGTGGGACGCGGTGAGCAAGATGGACACCATCTTGTGGCCGGAGGATGACCAGGAGCACGTCGGCGACGAGGTCCACGGCGGTGGGTGCGGTTGAGCTCCGGGAGGTTGCTACACGGCTCGGGAGCAAGAACGGAAGGGAGGGGAAGATGGCTAAGCTCACAGTGAGTGCGACGGAGTCCCTGGTGCGGCCGGAGATGGACCGGAGCGACGATGGCGTTGAAGGGGATCTCCGGCGACGGTGAGCTCGGGCGAGGTCGGTGCGGTGGTCTCGGGCGTTGCGAGCGCTCGGGGCTCGGCTGCTCGATGAAGTGGACAGCGGCGGAGCTCCTGGACACGGTGAGACGGCGTGGGGTGGTCGGAGGGCGTGGCTACGGCGAGGGGGTGGCGGCGATGGCGTCGGCCATGGCTGGGGCGTGCGAGGGGGAGGAGCTGGAGAGGAGAGGGGGTGTCTGGGGGGTTCGGGGGAGAGAGAGAGGCCGATCCACGGCGTTAGCCGGGCGAGGGAGGCGGCGAGGCGGCGAGCAGCTGCGTGGCGAGCTGCGGTGCCGCCGCCGAGCACCTTGGCTGCCTGCCTGGCGAGCCAAGCAGCTCGCTGGAGCGGTGGCCGGGCTGGGCCGGCCAGGTGGGCTGGCTGGTGGGCCTGCGGTGGCGCCAGGTAGGTTTTCCCCTTATTTTCTGTTTCTGTTTTTATTTAATATATCTGCAACTTTGTTGAATTAAATAAAATACCTAGGCAACTTCAAAAATCACCAAACTATTCCTGGCCCATAGTTGGATTATTTCCAACATGAAACATTTTAGTTTGGAGATATTTGAGCATTTAAATATTTTATATTATTTTAAATGCCCAAATTCAAATATTTATGATTTAATTCAAAAACCCTAGGATGGCCTAGGAAAATGTGCACCATTTTTGGCAGAGGTTCTGAACCAAGACAAAAATGATGGGCATTTTAGAAGGGCATTTCAGGTTCATTGAAAAATTATTTTAGTAACCCTAGTTGGTTTCAGAGGGGACTGGGGGTTCTGTCATCCCCATTTCAAGTTTCTGATGAAAGAGTAAACATGATGCAACACTCTAATGCATGACTAGCTAGGGTGTGACAGTTGGTGCTTCCGAGGTATGTGAGGCACTGAGCTTGACAGTGGACACTATCGGGCGCCGCGGCCAGAGCTCACCATCCAGGTTGTCGCGTTGCAGGGACGACCCGATGCGCAAGCGCGTTGCCGTTTTGGAGCAGCTCCGTTAGTTGGCGTCAGCTGAGCAGGCAACTAGGTAAAACCACATTAGCCCGAAGGAGTGGATTTTGTTCAAATAATGCTGGGAATGCGGACATCACCGGGGCAGGCCCGAGCGACTTGGGGGGATCATGCAGCCTGAGGGGCGCCCCCAACAAGGTAAGCTAACAATATGGAATAAAAAAAAGGATACACGCCGCAGGGACGGACCCACGCGGCCTGGGAATAATGCAGCCCTGGGGGGCGCTCCCAGCCGGAAGTAAAACTAGAAAGATGTCACCTGATGATGTTGAGGACGAAGGAGCGTTGATGTAGCAAGCTCGGTGGGCTGCGGGAGCCGATCCTCACGAGCCCCCAGGACCAGGGGACTCGGGAGGCTCCGGAGGCGCTGGCGGCTCCTCGCGGGCCGTCTCCATCCCTGCCAGGGCAGTGGAACGCCTGGCCTCTCATGCCTCCGTGATGCCCCTCATGAGGCGCTGGTACGCGTCAGCCGCGCTCGGCAAGCCGTAAGGCATGCGAACGTAGCTGTGGGGTGGGCCTCCGCAGCACCCCACTCGCGAGGGCCAGAGGCGCTCCAGAGAGGCGACTCGGTTGAGCCCTAGTATGTCGATGCAGACGCGCAGCCCACCATCCTCACCTGGATGGGGAGCCACTACTGGTAGGCGGCGGCCGCCTTTCATGACTCTTGACTCCTGTAGATCCTAAATGGCCTTGCTGACGAACTCCTGAGGGTCTGAATCTCCTTGCCTTGCTCCTTCTTGAGGGAAACGTGCTTCGAAACACGCCTCCATGTGGTGCCCAAGCGCCTCCCTCGTGACCCTAGCTAGGTCGGTGGCCCTCCAGGGGAGAGCCCGCGAGCCCTGCCTGAGGAGGGCGCCGGGCGCGCTTTCCTATGCGATGGAAGGAGGTTCCCCCTGGGCAGGCGCGGGCCTAGAGGGGCCTGCCTCATGAGTGGACGATGTCTTCTTCTTCTTAGGGGCGGTCTCGGGAGGCCTCCTGCTTCCATGATCCGGGTCTTCCAGTGACGCGGGCTGAAAGGCTCGTTCCAGGGAACACACCGCGTCCTTCTCTTCACAGGGCACCGTGATGACTCCGCCACTTCCTGGCATCTTGAGGACGTTGTAGTCGTGGTGAGTTACGACCATGAACTTGGCCAGCGCTGGGTACCCAAGGATGGCGTTGTATGGTAGGCGAATGTGAGCGACGTCGAAGTCGATGAGCTCGGTGCGGTAGTTGTCGCGTGCCCCGAAGGTGACAGGGAGGCGGACCTGCCCAATCGGGACCGTGGAGCCGTCGGTGATACCGGAGAAAGGCTTGGTTGGCTGAAGCTGGCTGTAGGGCACTTGGAGGTTGTTGAATATTTCCACGGACAGGACGTTGAGCCCTGCCCCGCCATCGATGAGGGTCTTGGTGACCACCACATTGCTGATGATTGGGGAACAAAGCATCGGGAGGGCTCCGGCTGTAGCCGCACACTTGAGCTGATCTGCTGAGTTGAACGTGATGGCGCACGCCGACCACCTGAGAGGGCGCGTGGCTTCGAGCCTGGGGAGGACTGCGTTCACTTCGCGGGCGAACTGCTTGAAGATGCGCTGAGAGGCTGGGGCTTGTGCCCCGCCCAGGATGCAGGCGATCGCGCGCGGCTCCTGGAAGCCCCCAGCCCCCTCGTCCTGGTGGCGGTCCTCGTTTCTCCTTGGCTGCGACAACAGCGGTGGGAGGCCTGCGTTGCCTTGCGGGCGATCCTCGCGAAGCTGATCCCTCCAGTCTCCCTCGCGAGGCGGGTCTTGCCAGCGATCCTCGCGAGGCTGATCGCGCCACCCTTGGCGCGGGCCACGATCTTCCCAGCGTCCTGCGTTCCTTCCTCCTCCTCGGCCGTAGCCCCGGTCACTGCGGTCAGGGCGACGACCGATCCTTCTTTCTCGCACGGCTCGGAGCTCTTGACATTCGTTGGTGTTGTGGGTGTGGAGGTCATGGTACACACAGTACCGGCTGCCCTTGGAAGGTTCGGGCTGATCTCTTCCTCGCTTGGTGTCTGGTTCTGCCGCGATCATGGCAGCCCCCTTGCGCTTCACATCCTTGGCCTTGGGCTTCTTTTCTTCTGGGTCCGTGGCAGGCAGCTCGAGGAGGGAGAGACGCCATTCCTCGGCCCTGGCGCACTTGGTTGCCAGGTTGAACAGCTCCAAAGAAGTGCACAGGTCTTCATGCATCGCCAGCTCCTCCTTCATCTTGACGTCGTGCACGCCATTGGAGAAGGCCGAGATGATGGCCTCCTCGGTCACCTTGGGAATCTTGAGGCGCGCGTTGTTGAAGCGCTGGATGTACTTCTGCAGGGTCTCCCCGGGCTGTTGCTTGATGCGGCACAGGTCGCTCGCGGCGGGTGGCCGGTCGCGAGTGCCCTGGAAGTTGGTGATGTAGCGGGTGCGCATCTCATCCCAGGAGGAGATTGTGCCTGGAGCCAGGTTCAGGAGCCATGTGCGGGCCCCGTCCTTGAGTGCCATGGGGAACCAGTTCGCCATGACCTTCTCGTCTCCGTTGGCAGCTTCGATGCCCAGCTCGTAGAGCTAGAGGAACTCCGCAGGGTCAGCCGTGCCGTTGTAGCAAGGAGGCAAGTCCGGCTTGAACTTGCCAGGCCACGCGACGCTGCGTAGCTCGGCGGTGAAGGCGCGGCAGCCTGCTGTGGCCACAGGAGGTCTTGGATGACGGGGAGCTTGGTCTTGCATGTCCCCACGCGCTGCAGCTAGGAGCAGCGCGGGGTCTTGACACGCGGGAGCCAGAGCATGGTCGCGACATGCTGGAGCAGGGAGTGCCCTGGCAGCTTCTTGTGGGCGAGGGACTTCTTGACAGCTCTGCTCTTGCCGCGCTGACACCTGACGGAGCGGGTTCCGCCCAGGGGCCACGCGCCTTGGAGCCATGGCACCGTCCTGAGGAGGAGGCGGCCGGGGCGCCGCCGGAGCTTCATCGCCCGCGCGGGGCGAGGTGCGGTGCAGCAGAACGGACGGTGCAGGAGAGCCCCCAGCGGCGCGGATGAGCTCGGCGACACGGTCGAGCCATTCTTCGTAGACGTCGTCGACGGGACGGTAGCGCAGGAGCTCGTTTGCCGCGATGAGTGCAGCCCGAGCCTCCATGGGCGCGTGGAGCACGCGGGACGAAGAACCAGCTGGGGTGAGCGAGGGAGTTGTGGTGCGGCCGTCTTGCCGCACGGACGGATGCTGGGACGAAGCTTGCTGCTCGTCCCCCGCCGGACCGGTGGCGGCGTTGACGGCATGTGACGAGGAACGCGAGGACACCCACTGACAGGGGCCGTTTGGGCGACGCGGGAAGCGAGCGTGGCCTGGCGCTCGGCGCGGGCCCGACGAGCATCAAACATGGGCGTGATGGTCGGAGGAGAACGGGGTGGTGGAAGACGAATCCCGACGCACCCCTACCTGGCGCGCCAAATGTCGGATTTCGGGTTCCGTCAGACCCTTGAGGTTCGAACACTTGGGTGCGCACGGAGATTTCACCTCCTACCTACCTGCACCCCTCCGCCTTGCTAGGATCTAAACTAAGGAAAGAACAACACAAGAGACACAGGGTTTATACTAGTTCGGGCCACCGTTGTGGTGTAATACCCTACTCCAGTGTGTGGTGTGGCGGATTGCCTCTTGGGCTGATGATGATGAACAATAAAAGGAAGAACAGCCTCGCGAGGGTCTGTTCTTGGCTGGGCGATGAGCTGCTGGGAGGAGCTCAGTTACCCTTGTCTCTTTCTCTCTACCTGATCTTCTCTATCCTTCGGTCCCTCTCTTTTCTTCGGATCTCTCCGCCCCCTTTGCTCTGTGGGTGGCTGGTCCTATTTATAGAGGCCCTGGTCCTCTTCCCAAATATCGAGAGGGAAGGGAGGCAACAATGGCGGGCTAATTTGAAGGGGGACAACTAGTATCATCTATCGTGACAAAAGTAGTCTTCGCCTGTGCAAAGCTCTGGTGGATGACGCCGTCTTGGGCTCCATGGTGACCTCCGTCTCGTAGTCCTCCTGGTCTTGGTCTCGTTGCACCAAAATGGCAACCTTTGCCTGATGCCTCGGTACTCCGCGGCTGCGCTTGCCCCCTTTGCACCAAAGAGGAAGGGAGGACACTGCGCCGGCTGGCACCCGCTTGGCACCCCCGGTCGTCATGGCTTGCGTCACGGGCACCTCGTGAGGTACCCCGCCTTGATCTCTCCGCTTCCTCATGAGCCAGCCTGACGAGGCCTTGCCTGAGGAAGCTCCGCGTCGTCTGCCCCGCGAGGCTTGGCCCCTCGCGCGGGTCTTGGGTTTGTGTTGGTGAAGATGGGCCGCGCTGGGCCCCCCTTTGAGCCACGCCGCAGGCCGCAGGCAGGCAAGTCTGGGGACCCTCGTTCCCAGAACACCGACAACGGTCTCTTTGATATTTGTCCGGTGCCTGGCAACAACTCTATCAAAAACTCTATGTGTCGATCTAGCAGTGTGCCTGGTAATTCCTCTGGAAATACATCCGGGTAATCCTTCACAACATGCACTTCTTCTTGAACAACTCCCGAGAGGGAATTTACTTGGGTCCTCCTTGGCGCATGCCTGGATACATACTTGATCCTCTTTCCCTTCGGGGTTGTTGGGGGATATTACTTCTGGGCATAAACCGGATAGGAGAAGCCGGATTATTCCCATAAAGAGTTATTGTATTTGAAGCCCATGAAGACAAAGATGGTGGCGCTTATGAAAGCCCAGGGGCCAAAGGCAGATTAAGGCTTATAGACATAAACCGACGTTGATATGTAAGCTTGTGATGTAAGATAGAAAGAGTAGAGATCGAGCCGGACACGTTTATGAGCCGGCCTCGGGATTCTGTAAACCGACGGGTGTCAACCTATGTATATAAAGGGACGACCCGGCGGCGGTTTAGGGACAACAAACAATAGCTCGAGAGCCAGGCAAAGCGGATTCGCTCCCTCGTCATCGAAACCCAAGCAATTCCATCACAACTGGACGTAGGCTTTTACCTTCACCTTAAGGGGCCGAACCAGTATAATTCCTTGCGTACATTGTACGCTTTAAACCCTTTAGGCTAACCCATCGCGATGGCTCCACGACTAAGTCCTTTCACGAGGACATCTGCCGTGACTATTCCACGACAGTTGGCGCCCACCGTGGGGCCATCACACGATGGTTTCAAGTTCTTGAAGGGCAACTTCGAAGGACTCAAGGGATACGCTGTGGGCCGGATGACCAAGAGTCGTTGCGGCAAGCTCTACATTGATGACGCAGGCTGGGGCCCCGAGGCCGGCTCGATCGAGTACGGGTACCGAGTCCCCTTTGGCGGAATACACGTCTTCATTGGAAAGATCGGCGAACCGGGCCCTGAGCCGGACATCTACACTGACATCATCGAGATGGCTCAGCGTGCGAGACCTGCTCGCGTTCAGCCTGCCGTGAAGCCTGCCTTCGTGGGAGTCATCCACGGAGCGGAATCTGAGGATAGATCGGTATCTGGTGGCTAAACCGTCGTCTACTCTGTTGACGAATCTTCAACCGAAGAAACCGAGTCGCTGTATCAGTTGCATGATGGCCGGATTAGCGGTGGTTCCGATGGCGACAGTATTCCGGACCTCCTTGAACCGCCGAGCCGAGTTGCGATCTTCATGGCCGCTACGCAATCGGTGCAACATTCTTCTACCGCCGTAGCGGTGATTTCGGGTTCAGCAGCGGCAACACCAGCAGGAGTAGGGGGTTCTGCGCCGCCACCGGCTTAGGTTTTGTCCGATTTGTTCGATGCTTTGGCAACATTGCTAGCGGCGGAGGTTGACACGGCAAACCTGGATCAGCATAACGCGGAGATTGCAAAGGTAAAAGATCAGATAGCTCAAGCTAAGGTGGATCTAGCAGCAGAGAACACCAGGATGGCCGCTGAGCGGGCCGAGTTAGAGGCACAGGCCTATCGGCTTATGCTGGACCAAAGTGCGTCAGATGATGTCATGAAAAGAAGGTACCGATCTCACATGCCGCCGGTTTACGAGGGAAGAAACCTCTTTTACACGCCAGGCGCAGGCACCGGCAACCAGCCAGTGGTAAACCAGGCGGAGGCACCCAAGACAGGGGCGCCGGTTCAGCCGCACGTGATGGATCCGCCCCCTTAGCCTCGTCAAAACGACATCCCATCATGACACGTCTCAACGCCTCTCGGTCATTCCTCTAACCCGTTGGATAACATCGTTGCCGCCGCTTCGCGATTGACAGCTCTCCCGATTGATGGTGAGTCCCCAGTGGCAGTTGACACACGACGGGCCAGGGAGCTCCTTCATACGGCCTTGACCCAACATCAGGCCTATTCATATAGCCGCAAAAGGATTCATTCTACTCCCCGCCCGAGCCGGAGTTACAGCAGGCATATGGATGAACCAGCCGTATCAAGCAGTGCGCGGAATCACAATCCGCCCCGTGACCATAACCCGGCGGGTGGCGGTGGTGATGCTCAGGATGTGGTGGATCGCGCTAGGGCACGTCGAGAGGCCAAGTTAGCGGTGCAACATGAAGCCCGCCAACTTACTCTAGTTCATCCAACAACGTCGGTAGAACCAGGGGTTACCTCCAGTTCTTTGGGGGTACCGTGTCTCGTCCCAGTGCTACACAATGTACGGCTGCCCAAGGATTTCAAAGGCCCGCGTAAGGTGCCGAATTACACTGCCGATTTGTCTCTTGAGTCATGGGTTGAAAGCTATGAGATGGCAATGGAGATGCTGGATGTGGATGATGCGGCGTGTGCCAAATACTTTAGCATGATGCTGGAAGGAACAACTCGCACATGGTTGAAAAACCTGCCAGCTAACTACATTGGGTCGTGGGCCGAGTTAAGGGCCCGGTTTATCTAGAATTTCAAGGATATGTGCAAGCAGCCCATGTCAATTGTGGACTTAGCTGCCTGTGTCCAGGAGGAAGGAGAGTCAACAACCCGTTGGGTGCGCCGGGTTTCGGAGATTTTGCATTCATCAGACCACATCAACACTGATACAACAGTTTTAACATTGGAATGCAACTGCCGGTTTGCACCTTTAAAGTTGAAGTTGGGACGGCTCAAACATCATTGCAATGACATGGGAACACTTATGGCAGCTCTGGTGAAGTATGCCGACTCGGATAGTACCAAGGACCCCGAGTCTGACGACGACAAGACAGGGAAGGGAAAGAAGAGCAGCAACACCAAAGGGTAGCAGCAAAACCCGGTGGGTCACGGAAACAGCGGTAAGCGTAAGGCAGATAGCAGTTTAGATTTTGTATCTAATACCAACGCGCAGGACAAAGGCCAGCATCGTAAGGGTAAACCGCTCCAGTGTGGTGGGGTACCAAGTCCCAATCCGGAGCGCTTGTCTCACCTGTTAAACCAGCCTTGCCCGAAGCACGGGTCATGGGATAAGCCAGCCACGCACCTCTGGAAGGATTGTTATATTATGCAGGAATTCAAAAATTCACATTTTTTTTGGTATGATCATGGACCGGGCGGCGGTTCAGGCCCCGGACCTCATGGGCCGGGTTACAATGGAGGCAGTTCCGGTTCAGGTTTTCATGGTAACCAGAGCGGACATGGCAATCAAGGCAATCACGGCAACCAAGGTGGTTATAAGCATCAGGGAGCCAGCAACAACAGCAGCAGTTGGGTTACCAGAGCAACTCGAAGCAATTGAATATTGGGGAGTACCATGTCTTCACCACAAGTCTATGCAAGCGCAATCAGAAGCTTCATAAAAGGGCAGTGAACTCTGTTGAACCGGTGGTGCCCCGTTATCTGTGCTGGTCTGAACAACCCATCGTGTGGAGTCGAGACGATCATCCTCCCCGGTTTGACAATCTGGGTCATCTAGCCTTAGTGGTGGCACCTCAGGTTGGGGGGTACAAGTTCACCAAGGTGCTCATGGACGGAGGGAGCAGTATCAATATCCTTTATTATGAAACCTTCCATCGCATGGGGTTGACAGATAAGAATCTTAAACCGTCGATCACCGTCTTTCATGGCGTGGTCCCTAGTAAATCGGCATACCCAGTTGGTAAGATAGCTCTGGAGGTGGCTTTTGGAGATGAGCATAACTCAAGATCAGAAACATTGACCTTTGAGTTAGTAAAAATCAAGAGCCCATATCATGCCTTGTTTGACGGCCGGCTTATGCCAAATTCATGGCAAGGCCCTGTTATGTTTATCTGCAGCTCAAGATGCCGGGTCACAAGGGAACCATCATGGTACATGGAAGCCGTAAGATCGCTTTGGAATGTGAACAAGGTGATGCGGCTTATGCTGAGTCAGTTTGTGGAACAAAGAGTTGAAGTTCTACAAGGACAATGTTGATCCGACAGATATGACTTCGTTGAAGAAACCAACTATAGAGCACGATCCAGCTTTAAAGTTTAAATCGGATGATGAGACTAAGCTGGTTGACTTTGTTCCTGGCGATTCATCTCAGCAGTTTAGCATCAGTGTTAACTTGGATCTAAAATAGGAAAGCGCGCTCATCGAGTTCATCCATGAGAACCGGGACATCTTTGCATGGAAACCCTCTGACATGCGAGGTGTACCGAGGGAACTCGCCGAGCACACTCTCAATATTGACCCCAAGTTTAAACCAGTTAAGCAATTTCTCCGCCGGTTCAATGAAGAAAGACGCAAGGCCATTGGTGAGGAGGTAGCCAGGCTCTTGGCGGCTGGGTTTATCATTGAAGTATTTCATCCTGAGTAGTTGGCTAATCCGGTGCTGGTACTTAAGAAGAACAACACTTGGCGTATGCGTGTGGACTACACAGATTTGAACAAGGCTTGTCCGGCAAATCCTTCCGCTCTCCCTCGTATTGATCAAATCATTGATGCTACGGCGGGTTGTGAGCATTTGATTTTTTTGGATGCATACTCTAGTTACCATCTGATCAAAATGGCAGTTAAAGACTAGGAGAAGACATCTTTTATAACTCCTTTTGGAGCCTTCTGCTATGTATCTACGCCTTTTGGGATCAAGAGTGCCCAGGCAACTTATCAGTGCTATGTGCAGAATTGTCTTCAAAATCAGATTGACCGCAATGTTCATGCTTACGTGGATGATATTGTGGTGAAATCCAGAAACGAGGAGACATTGATAGATGACTTGAAGGAGACCTTTGATAACCTTCGGGTTTATAAAATGATGCTTAATCCGGCCAAGTGTGTCTTTGGTGTACCGACAGGAAAGCTCCTGGGCTTTCTGGTGTCTAACAGGGGCATTGAAGCTAATCCGGAGAAAATCAAGGCCATAACCTCTTTGGCTAAACCGAAGTGTATCAAAGATGTTCAACGCCTGGCAGGCCGGATTGCAGCTTTGAGCCGGTTTATCAGTCACCTTGGGGAGAAGGCCATCCCCTTATATCAGATGCTAAAAAAGATGGATGACTTTGTTTGGAGTGAGGCCGCCAATGCAGCCTTTGAGAGTCTAAAGCGACAGCTAGCCGAGCCGCCTGTCCTTGCTGCTCCCGTTGATAAAGAGCCCTTGTTGTTATATCTCTAATGCCCGGGCTGTTAGCATGGCTATTGTTGTGGAGCGCAAGGAGGCTAGAAAGGAGTATCCGGTTCAACAGCCGGTTTATTATATCAGTGAGGTGCTTATTGATTCTAAGCAGAGGTACCCACATTGGCAGAAGCTGGTGTATGGGGTTTTCATGGCGAGCCGGAAGCTCAAGCACTATTTTCTAGGTCATCCTATCACTGTGGTCAGTTCTGCCCCTTTGGGGGATATCATCCAAAATAGAGAAGCAACTGGCCGGATTGCCAAATGGGCTATTGAGCATGGACCTCACGGGTTAAAATATACGCCTTGAACAGCAATCAAATCCCAAGCACTTGTGGACTTCATCAATGATTGGACAGAGTTGCAGGCACCGGAGGAAAAGCCAGATAACACTTATTGGACTATTCATTTCGATGGGTCCAGACAACTGGAAGGCTCGGGGGCTAGAGTCATATTAACTTCCCCACGAGGTGATAAATTTTGCTATGTTCTCCGTTTAATGTTCCCTTGCACTAACAATGCATCCGAATATGAGGCCTTGCTCCATGGTCTTCGGATGGCTAAGGAGATGAATTTAAGCCGGGTTAAATGCTTTGGTGGCTCGGACCTGGTGGCTCAACAAGTGTCTGGCACCTAGGATTCAAAGGATCCACTTATGGCGGCGTATCGACGAGAGGTGGACATAGTGGCTGGTCATTTCAAGGGTTATTAGGTTGACCATATAGACCGGCGGAAAAATGAAGTGGCGGACGCTTTAAGTCGTTTAGGCTCTCAACGTAAACCGGTGCCGCCCAATGTCTTCCTGGATGTTCTACATAATCAATCCGTCAAGATACCTACAGAGGAGGATTTGGCAGTTCCTGACCCGAAGGCTCAATTGGTGGCGGCTCTTCACGTTATCCCGGATTGGACAGTCCCATACCTGGCGTACATGAACCGGGGCGAGTTACCAGACGATGAAACTTTGGCCTGACAGATAATCCGGCGATCCAAGTCAATGACCATTATTAATGGGGGAGTTGCACCATTGCAGCGTAACAGGGGTGTTTCAGCGTTGTCTGTCTCCTCAAGAGGTTTGTGAGATTTTGCGTGAGATCCGCGAAGAAGATTGTGGTCACCACGCCTGTAACGCCCCGAGACCGATGTGCCAGCTGTCCTCCAGTTATTCTCTGTTGTTGCCTTGTCATTGCTTGCGTGTCATGCATTGCATATCATGTCATAATGTGCATTTCAGTTGCATACATGCTCGTCTCATGCATCCGAGCATTTTCCCCATTGTCCGTTTTACAATCTGGTGCTCCTATGTCACCAGGTGTCCCTTTCTACCTCTTTTCGTGTGCGGGTCTTAAACTTTTTCGGATTGGACCGAGACTTGTCATGCGGCCTTGGTTTACTACCGGTAGACCGCCTGTCAAGTTTCGTGCCATTTGGACTTTGTTTGATACTCCAACGGTTAACCGAGGGACCGAAAAGGCCTTGTGTGTGTTGCAGCCCAACACCCTTTCAAAGTGGCCCAAAACCCACCTAAACCTCCTCCATCCTCTCGGTCGTTCGATCACGATTGCGTGGCCGAAAACCGCACCTCATTTGGACTCTCCTAGCTCCCTCTACCTATATAAACACCTCCCCTCCGAAATTCGCGGGCAAACCCTAGTCCTCTTCCACCTCGCGCCCGGACAAATCACCCTCGACGCCCAGACATCTCCACCCGCTGCCGAGCGCCACGTGTCCGCCGCCGTTCCACCTCCACCGCGGCCCGCGGGGCCCGAGGCCGGCCCGTGCGGGCCCATCTCGTTCCGTCGCCCAGGAGACGCCGCCGCCTTCGCCCGAGCTCCTCCTGTCCGCGTCGCGCCGCCTCTCGCCGCCGCCGCCATGCTCGAGCGCCGCCACCGCGCCTGCTACCGCGGCTCCTCCCCGCCGGTGCCGCCCTTCGCCGGCGCCGCCCCGCATGCCGCCGCCCTGCCGTGCCTCGCCGGAGGGCCGCACCGCCGCCACCGGCGTCCTGCCGGACCTCGCCCGCGCCGTCCCGATCCCTCGCCGGCCACCTCCGTCGACTTCGGCCACCTCCTCTCGTGAGCTCCGGTGATCATTGTTTTCCGTGCAGCCCCGATTCAGATCTGGATCCGTCCTGAGAGGTTGACCTTTTTGACCTAATCCTCGTAATTTTTAGCATTTTTCCGCATGTCATAACTCTGCAACCGTTGCTCCAATTCGCGTGTGTAGCATATCAAAATGTTCGTCTCGACGAGTACATCATTTCCTCTCATTGCATGATTTTCATTTGAGATCATCTTGATGCCCGAAATGCTGTTGGAAGAGGGCTATGTGATGAATTTATCAGATCTGTTTCAGCAAATGGTCTTTTGTCATTTTTGCCATGATTAATGTGCGCATGCTATGATCCTGAGCTCTACATGTGTTTTGTTATATGCCATGCCATATTTACAGGGGTGTATGCCATGTATATTTGTGATATTTGTGGTGACTAGCACAAGCTTGCAAAGTAGCGTGATCGGTAATGCTGATTTCAGGGACTTAGAATTTCACTAAGTCCTTGTTCTGTTTTTGTTGTTATGCCATATGTTCATGTTGTTTCCTAGTGATCCGTGTCTCTTTTGAGGATGATCAGTAAGGATGTTTTGTTAAAATTGTGGTGCTCTATCCATCGATGTCTTTTTTTGCATTTATGGAGCACCCTAGCTTGAGTCAATCGTGCTCTACTTTTGCTATAAAATGATCCTGGCAGATTGTTGACATGTTTAGCAATTTTGCCGAGGATGTTGCTATTGATCCGTGCATGCTATGTTATTGTTCTTGCCATGTCTAGCTTCTATGCCATGTCTATTTGCTGGGTGTATGCTTAGTTTATCATGCAATGCCTCGTAGTGAGTGCATCGAGCTCGTAAACATGCCTACTCGTTAACTGTTTTGCATGCTCTAGTTTTTTACTAAGTCTGAATCTGTTTATGTTTTTGCTATGTTCACATGCTTGCAATTGTATTTTCTGATCTCTTTTGGCTCAAGGTCACTCAGGGAGTTTTGTTAAGTGCTTTGATTAGCTTCATGTCATGCCTTGATTTGCCATGATATGTTCCTGTAGCATGTAGTTTTCTTGCCCTAAACATTGCTTCCTGCTGATAAATTCCAGACTTATGTTAATTTCACAAAGCCTGAAACTTGTTATCATTTGCACTTTTGCCATGCTTGTTTGAGCCTGTTAATGGATGAATTAGCCATAGCTTAGTGTTCATCTTTTGTCAAGATTCATCAGTGGATCCCTACCATGTATTTTGTTGCCATGTTTGAATGCTGTAGCATATTTATCTTGATGCATTTAGAAGGATACTTGCTGTTAATCGCAGACCGGTGCCATATTTGTTTTACTTGCCATTTCCAAACCGTGCATCCGATTCCGGTGATCTTTATATTGATTGCAACCGAAATCACGTCACCTTTCCAGTGGAACTCTTGGAATTCCAAGTTGAGGCCAGGTTCAGTCATTCCTTTCCAAATCATGCATATGCATCACATACCGCATCCCGCATATCATACCATGTTCATGTGTTGGTTGTTTACTATGTGCAGCTCCTATTGGGATTTGTTGGCACATCTGGGTGGCTTTGCTGGACTTGTTTTACCATTGTCGAGGATGTCTTGTAACCGGGATGCCGAGTCTGATCGGATTGTCTTGGGAGAAGGAATATCCTTCGTTGACCGTGAGAGCTTGTGATGGGCTAAGTTGGGACACCCCTGCAGGGATTTGAACTTTCGAAAGCCGTGCCCGCGGTTATGGGAAGATGGGAATTTGTTAATGTCCGGTTGTAGAAAACCTGAAGTTGATCTTAATTAAAATGCATCAACCGCGTGTGTAACCGTGATGGTCTCTTCTCGGCGGAGTCCGGGAAGTGAACACGGTGTTGGAGTTATGCTTGATGCAGGTTGTTTTAGGATCACTTCTTGATCATAGTTTCTCGACCGTGCTTTTGCCTTCTCTTCTCGCTCTCTTTTGCGTATGTTAGCCACCATATATGCTAGTCGCTTGCTGCAGCTCCACCTCATTCCTTTTACCCTACCCATAAGCTTAAATAGTCTTGATCGCGAGGGTGTGAGATTGCTGAGTCCCCGTGACTCACAGATACTTCCAAAACCAGTTTGCAGGTGCCGATGTTATCGAGCAGGTGATGCAACCAAGCTCAAGGAGGAGCTCGATGAAGATCTTGTCCTTTGTGTTGTTTCGTTCTAGTCGATCAGTAGTGGAGCCCAGTTGGGGTCGATCGGGGATCTGTGTAGCATTTGGGGTAGTCTTCTTTTTTTTGGTTCCGTAGTCGGACCTTGATTGTATTTGGATGATGTAGTGCTTTATTCATGTAATTGTGTGAAGTGGAGATTGTAAGCCATCTATGTATCTCTTTCCCTTATGTATTACATGGGTTGTGTGAAGATTACCTCACTTGCGACATTGCTTTCAATGCGGTTATGCCTCTAAGTCATGCTTCGACATGTGGGAGATATAGCCGCATCGAGGGCGTTACAAGTTGGTATCAGAGCCTTCCCCGACCTTAGGAGCCCCCTGCTTGATCGAATCGCTGGAGTTGTTGAGTCTAGAAAAATGTTTTGAGTCATTTAGGATTATATATATTGGAGAGTAGGACTTCTTTTTACTCCTCAGTCCCTTCGTCGCTCTGGTGAGACATCCTGACGTAGAGTTTTGACTCTTCTCTTCTCAAATTTCACTAAAAAAAATTTAGGATCACACGGGTATCTTGGAATCGTTCGGATGGTTTTGTGACGAGAACATTGTTCTTGGTGCCTCCTGACATTTAGGGGTTGTGGCAGTGTCCCGGGGAGTTGAGCTCCGAGGTGTTGTCATCACAATTTTATCGTTGCAGTTTTGGAATACCTGAGTTCGCCGACATCGAAAATCTCTTTTATGAAGTTGTTCATGAGATAACCTTGACGCCACCCAGTACTGGGGCGGGAGTTCGGGAGTATTGCCATTACTCATATAACGGATGCTTTTCGAAGGTTGAGGTAGACGATTTCCGTAGGTTTCTTGGTTATGGTGTTGAAGGATGGATACAGCTGGATGTAGGATTTGTTAGTTTTGGGTGAGATATTTTGCTTCCCCTGTATCCCCAACACCTGGTTGCATAACTGGAAAATTTCGGGAGTTTATAAGTGGGAATTCAAGTAGCTCTTAGGATATCTTTCCGACAGATATATGATATAAAATTGGGGTTCAACGTCTAGTGGTCCGCCTATCCACTGTTGGTTTTATAGTGGTCTCGTTGTGTCTTAAAGAGTCCTTGGCTATGCCGACTCGGGGACGCTTCATATGTCATGTGCACTGCCTTGTACATGATGGTGCTGTACGATCGAGCCCGTGTAGGCCCCACCACGAAAACTTCGGATGAAATTTCTATCATATGTTTGTTCCGGCTTATTTTGCAAGCCAATCCTATGTTTTGTTTTGAGTTGTGGTATTCGAGTTGCTTCGAAGTCAAATGTTGATTCCATACCTTCTCTAAATGGTGTTCTCATATTTCTATGGGAATACTAATCCTTCTTGATCATTGAGATTGTCATGTCAATCCTTTTCAACCTATGAGTTTCTCTTCAAGTGGATCCGATCATTCCAACATCCAGAAGATCAATTATCAGTTCTTCTCAACGGTGTTGTCTTCATCCGTTCCAAGTTGACTTTGTTTTTCCCACCCACCCACCCTTTTTCTTCGAGGACTCAGATTTCTTAATCAACTATCCATTTTATCGATGGAAGTCTCTCCATTCTTATTCGGTGTTTCTCATGAAGATTCTAACGGAGCTTCTAGTTCATCATTCTTCATTCTTTTTCTTCTCTGGTGGATTCAATTCAAGCTTTGGTATTGAGCATAGTCTTTTCTTTTGCCCAATGCTTTTCTTATGCCGGTGCACCTCATAATCATTCCCCGTTTGCTATTCAATTGTTCCGGAGTGCTCAAGATATCTCGAGGCTGTTATCTCATTCAAGTCTTTTAATTCAACCAGTGCAATCTCTCTCTTTAAATCATTTCAACGGTGTTTCTTTTTATTGGGCCCTAACCCACAAGTCTTTTCCCAGGATCTTACCCGACTCTTCTAATTTTCCCGGAGATTTTCAAATTCTTTTCTAAAGTCTAACGTAAGAATGAATTGTCATCAGTCAGATGGTTTCTCCAAGATCTTATAATTTTTCTAATCATTGGCTCAACCTCTTTGCTTTTCATTCTCCCGGAGTATCTCAATAATTCATGATGGTGTTTCTCATCGTCATTCTCTGCATTTGAAGACCGAAGAAGAGTTTTACCTCCACATCTTATCCGTTCTCTCAGAGATTCGTGGTTCGAGTTCGAGGCCATCCTCTCATAATTGTTTTCAATTGCGACAATTCTTTTCATCCTTCCGGAGCAATTCAAGATTCTTTTCAGTTTGATTCTACGAAGCCCATCATTTCAGAAGACTTATTCATTCTCAGCTTTCAGCTATCATTCTCCAAATATTACCGGTGCATCATTCAATATCCTCTAATCAGTTTGTGATCACTTTGTTCTCATGTTATCTAGATTGTCTCAAGTATCTTCGCTTTTTTTAATTCTTCCCGGTGCTTCTATATCTTTTTTTCAATCGTTTTCAATTCTTACGGTGGTTCGTTCAAGATTCTCTTCCATGGTTATCATATTAATTCATTCGTTGTTCCATTCCTACCGGTGGTTCGTTGAAGACCTTCCCAAGTTGGCGCGATATCTATCTTAATCCTTTCTTCAAGAATAAGTAGTATGCCAAATCCGTTGCTTGTCATCAATTTAAATTGGTGAAGGATAAGCATAATGTAATTCTTATTCTCGCTTCATCCAAGTGATTAATCCTTTATTCCGGAGGTTCATCAAATTCTTGATTTCAATTGTTCACCTTTTCTTCCGGAGTTCCAAGTTTCCACTATATTTCATCGCGAAGCTCCATCTAAATCATTGCAAGGATTCACCTTGTGTTTTCAACTTCTCTTTCTTTTTGTTTGATCATCCTTTTGTTACCGGAGTTATTCATGAAGGTTCTACATAATGGTTCTTCAAAGATTTAATTCCTTCTAGAAGAGTTAATCAAGATTCTTTTCAGAGGAGTTCAAGCATTCTTCATTTTGCTATCCGGAGTGCAAATTATTTCTTCTGTATCATTGGAGGTGGTATTATGTTATTCTTGATAATTTGAGTTCATGTTTCATGATTCACAGGTTGTTAAGAATGGGGTATTTTAAATCCATCAACCTCTTCTTTGGAGTTATCTTGGGTTATATTTCACCTAAAGCTTTCCCTAAGGATTGTTGCTATTATGGTGCTTATAATTGACCCAAGTTCTTTTATCCTCCCGGTGAAATAATCTCCACGTCTCCTTGTTCATACCAATCCAATTATTTTTCCCGTGAGTGGCAGGTTGTCACCTCATAATTTGAGATGTATTCCATAAGACCATATCAGCTTATTATTCTCGTTGTTGGTTTTCCAACAATTCCGTTCGACCTGTCTCGTAAGGATGCCTTTTCAAACTCTTTTGTAGCAGAAGTTGGCATTGTCTTCTACATTCTTTTGTCTCAATTATCTTTATTCTATTCTTTCTCCTGGAGGTCTATTGATGTTGCTCTTTTCACTCCTCATCTCTGTTTGTCAAGATCATGTTCAATTTCTTCCATTTACAGTCGAAGTGCTATCCAAATTATATCAGTCTTATCCCTTCTCTATCTTGTTTAACCGGAGTGTCGTGTCCTCTGCTCAAGTTCTTTTCTTCGTATCAAGTCTTGCATAACTTCTCAACCGGAGTGCTGCTCGAAGTTGTTCTTCCTTATCTCTCTTTTCAAACGGAGTGTTTTCAACTTTGTCATCTCCGTTGTATTCTTTTCTCGAAATTGCTTAACCTTTTCAAGGTTCTTTGGTTTCACTCGTTTGTCAAAGAAGCAACTTAGTTTACCTTTTCTCTTTCTCTTCCGTTTTCCCTCCGGTGCAATTCTAGATCTCGGGACGAGATCCTCTCGTAGTGGTGGAGTGTTGTAACGCCCCGAGACCGATGTGCCAGGTGTCCTCCAGTTATTCGCTGTTGTTTCCTTGTCATTGCTTGCATGTCATGCATTGCATATCATGTCATCATGTGCATTTCAGTTGCATAGATGCTTGTCTCATGCATCCGAGCATTTTCCCCGTTGTCCGTTTTGCAATCCGGCGCTCCTATGTGACCCGGTGTCCCTTTCTACCTCTTTTCGTGTGCGGGTGTTAAACGTTTTCGGATTGGACCAAGACTTGTCATGCGGCCTTGGTTTACTACTGGTAGACCGCCTGTCAAGTTTCATGCCATTTGGACTTCGTTTGATACTCCAACGGTTAACCGAGGGACCAAAAAGGCCTCGTGTGTGTTGCACCCCAACACCCTTTCAAAGTATCCCAAAACCCACCTAAACCTCCTCCATCCTCTCGGTCGTTCGATCATGATCGCGTGGCCGAAAACCGCACCTCATTTGGACTCTCCTAGCTCCCTCTACCTATATAAACACCTCCCCCTCCGAAATTCGTGGGCAAACCCTAGTCCTCTTCCACCTCGCGCCCGGACAAATCACCCTCGACGCCCGGACATGTCCGCCCGCCGCCGCGCGCCCAACCGCCACGCGCCACGTGTCCTCCGCCGTTCCACCTCCGCCGCGGCCTGCGGGGCCCGAGGCCGGCCCGCGCGGGCCCATCTCGTCCCGCCACCCGGGAGACGCCGCCGCCTTTGCCCGAGCTCCTCGTGTCCGCGTCGTGCCGCCTCTCCATCTACCGCCGCCGCCGCCGCCATGCTTGAGCGCCGCCACCGCGCCTGCTTCCGCGGCTCCTTCCCGCCGGCGCCACCCTTCGCCGGCACGGCCCCGCACGACGCCGCCCTGCCGCGCCTCGCCGGACGGCCGCACCGCCGCCACCGGCGTCCTGCCGGACCTCGCCCGCGCCGTCCCGATCCCTCGCCGGGCACCTCCGTCGACTCCGGCCACCTCCTCTCGTGAGCTCCGGCGATCATCATTTTCCGTGCAGCCCCGATTCAGATCTGGATCCGTCCTGAGAGGTTGACCTTTTTGACCTAATCCTCGTAATTTTTAGCATTTTTCCGCGTGTCATAACTCTGCAACCGTTGCTCCGATTCGCGTGTGTAGCATATAAAAATGTTCGCCTCGACGAGTACATCATTTCCTCTCATTGCATCATTTTCATTTCAGCTCATCTTGATGCCCGAAATGCTGTTGGAAGAGGGCTATGTGATGAATTTGTCAGATCTGTTTTAGCAAATGGCCTTTTGTCATTTTTTTCCATGATTAATGTGTGCATGCTATGATCTTGAGCTCTACATGTGTTTTGTTATATGCCATGCCACCTTCACAGGGGTGTATGCCATGCATTTTTGTGATATTTGTGGTGACTAGCACAAGCTTGCAAAGTAGCGTAATCGGTAATGCTGATTTTAGGGACTTAGAATTTCACCAAGTCCTTATTCTGTTTTTGTTGTTATGCCATATGTTCATGTTAGTGATCCGTGCCTCTTTTGAGGATGATCAGTAAGGATGTTTTGTTAAAATTGTGGTGCTCTATCCATCCATGTATTTGTTTGTATTTATGGAGCACCCTAGCTTGAGTCAATCGAGCTCTACTTTTGCTATAAAATGATCCTGGTAGATTGTTGACATGTTTAGCGATTTTGCCGAGGATGTTGCTATTGATCCGTGCATGCTATGCTATTGTTCTTGCCATGTCTAGCTTCTATGACATGTCTATTTGCTGGGTGTATGGTTATTTTATCATGCAATGCCTCGTAGTGAGTGCATCGAGCTCGTAAACATGCCTACTCGTTAACTATTTTGCATGCTCCAGTTTTTCACCAAGTCTGAATCTGTTTATGTTTTTGCTATGTTCACATGCTTGCAGTTGTATTTTCTGATCCCTTTTGGCTCAAGGTCACTAAGGGACTTTTGTTAAGTGCTTTGAATAGCTTCATGTCATGCCTTGATTTGCCATGATATGTTCCTGTAGCATGTAGTTTTCATGCTCTAAAGTTTGCTTCCTGATGATAAATTCCAGACTTGTGTTAATTTCACTAAGTCTGAAACCTGTTATCATTTGCACTTTTGCCATGCTTGTTTGAGCCTGTTAATGGATGAATTAGCCATATCTCAGTGTTCATCTTTTGTCAAGCTTCATGAGTGGATCCCTGCCATGTATTTTGTTGCCATGTTTGAATGTTGTAGCATATTTATCTTGATGCATTTAGAAGGATACTTGTTGTTAATCGCAGACCGGTGCCATATTTGTTTTACTTGCCATTTCCAAACCGTGCATCCGATTCCGGTGATCTTTATATCGATTTCAACCGAAATCACCTCACCTTTCCAGTGGCACTATTGGAATTCCAAGTTGAGGCCAGGTTCAATCATTCCTTTCCAAATCATGCATATGCATCACATACCGCATCCCGCATATCATACCATGTTCATGTGTTGGTTGTTTACTATGTTGTGTGCTTCTTTCCGGTGTTGCTTCTTCGGGTTGGTTCCAATAACGTCGCGTTTGTGAGGACCCATTCGGCTACGTCCGTTTGTCTTCTTCATGGACTCGTTCTTCTTCCTTGCGGGATTTCAAGCAAGATGACCATACCCTCGAAATCACTTCTATCTTTACTTGCTATATGCTCGCTCTTTTGCTATGCCTATGCTGCGATACCTACCACTTGCTTCTCATGCCTCCCATATTGTTAAACCAAGCCTCTAACCCACGTTGTCCTAGTAAACCGTTGTTTGGCTATGTTACCGCTTTGCTCAGCCCCTCTTATAGTGTTGTTAGTTGCAGGTGAAGATTGGAGCTTGTTCCATGTTTGGAACATGGTTATTGGTTGGGATATCACAATATCTCTTATTTAATTAATGCATCTATATACTTGGTAAAGGGTGGAAGGCTCGGCCTTTTCCCTAGTGTTTTGTTCCACTCTTGCCGCCCTAGTTTCCGTCATATCGGTGTTACGTTCCCGGATTTTGCGTTCCTTACACGGTTGGGTTATAATGGGAACCCCTTGACAGTTCGCTTTGAATAAAACGCCTTCAGCAAGGCCCAACATTGGTTTTACCATTCGCCACCTAGCCTCTTTTTCCCTTGGGTCGGCCAGCCCAAGGGTCATCTTTATTTTAACCCCCCGGGCCAGTGCTTGTCTAAGTGTTGGTCCAAACTGAGCGATGTCCGGAGCTACTAGGGGCAACTCTGGGCTGGCCCACCCGGCGTCTTGCTCATCCAGTGTGCCCTGAGAACGAGATATGTGCAGCTCCTATCGGGATTTGTCGGCACATCTGGGTGGATTTGCTGGACTTGCTTTACCATCGTTGAGGATGTCTCGTAACCGAGATGTCGAGTCTGATCGGATTGTCTTGGGAGAAGGAATATCCTTCGTTGACCATGAGAGCTTGTGATGGGCTAAGTTGGGACACCCCTGCAGGGATTTGAACTTTCGAAAGCCATGCCTGCGGTTATGGGCAGATGGGAATTTGTTAATGTATGGTTGTAGAAAACTTGAAGTTGATCTTAATTAAAATGCATCAACCGCGTGTGTAACCGTGATGGTCTCTTCTCGGCGGTGTCCGGGAAGTGAACACGGTGTTGGAGTTATGCTTGACGCAGGTTGTTTAAGATCACTTCTTGATCATAGTTTCTCGACCGTGCTTTTGCCTTCTCTTCTCGCTCTCTTTTGCGTATGTTAGCCACCATATATGCTAGTCGCTTGCTACAGCTCCACCTCATACCTTTTACCCTACCCATAAGCTTAAATAGTCTTGATCGCGAGGGTGTGAGATTGCTGAGTCCCCGTGACTCACAGATACTTCCAAAACCAGTTTGCAGGTGCCGATGTTATCGAGCAGGTGATGCAACCAAGCTCAAGGAGGAGCTCGATGAAGATCTTGTCCTTTGTGTTGTTTCGTTCTAGTCGATTAGTAGTGGAGCCCAGTTGGGGTCGATCGGGGATCTGTGTAGCATTTGGGGTAGTCTTCTTTTTTTTGGTTCCGTAGTCGGACCTTGATTGTATTTGGATGATGTAATGCTTTATTCATGTAATTGTGTGAAGTGGCGATTGTAAGCCCTCTATGTATCTCTTTCCCTTATGTATTACATGGGTTGTGTGAAGATTACCTCACTTGCGACATTTCTTTCAATGCGGTTATGCCTCTAAGTCGTGCTTCGACACGTGGGAGATATAGCCGCATCGAGGGCGTTACAACGCCGGTTCAAAATCCTTGGTAGCTAAGGACTTCCGTCACGGTTTTTATTGGTTGATGGCTCATGCGGATGCTGAGGATTTGGTAAAGAGGTGTGACGGTTGTCAGAAGTTTGCACGCCGCGCTCATGTTCCGGCTCAAGAATTAAGGATGATTCCAATCACTTGGCCGTTTGCAACTTGGGGGCTGGATATGGTTGGGCCCTTTAAGAGATCCAAGGATAAGAAAACTCACCTGTTGGTGGCAGTTGACAAGTTTACAAGCAGAACCAGTCAGTAAGTGTGATGCAGCCACGGCAGTTCAATTCATCAAGAAGGTGATTTTCCGATTTGGTTTTCCACACAACATCATAACTGATAATGGTACTAATCTGTCCAAGGGTGCTATGGAAGAATTTTGTCAACGTGATCACATCCGGCTTGACGTATCATCAGTGGCTCACCCCCAATCTAATGGTCAAGCAGAGAGAGCCAATCAAGAGATTGTGAGAGGTATCAAGCCCCGGCTTATGGTTCCTTTAAAGCGGACGCCGGGCTGTTTGGTGGAGGAGTTACCTTCCGTGTTATGGAGTATCAACACCACACCGAACAGATCTACGGGTTACACGCCCTTCTTCATGGTTTACGGGGTAGAGGCGGTTCTCCCTAGTGACATCCGTCATGACTCGCCCCATGTGGCGGCTTACGTTGAAGCTGATAATGAGAAAGCACGTCATGATTCACTGGACCTGTTAGATGAGGAGCGTGATCTTGTAGCAGCACGTTCGGCGATTTATCAACAAGATCTGCGATGTTATCACAACCGCCAGGTTAAGACCAGAACTTTTCAAGAAGGCGATCTGGTGCTCCGGCTTATCGAGGACCAGACTGATATGCACAAGTTGTCCCCACCTTGGGAAGGACCTTTGGTGGTCAGCAAAAATCTGCATAACGGATCATACTACCTTATCGATGTTCGAGAGCATAAAGACTCATGTAAATCGGAGGAGGAGACCCAACGGCCGTGGAATATAGCTCATCTTCGGCCTTACTATACTTTAGCCACATGCTCCTCTTATGTACATAGTTATGACAATGTATATATTATAATCAATATAATAAACCAGAGCCTCAGCTAAAGCGGGGTATCTGTTGTTTTTCTTATATCATGTGGGGTCACACGGGGGCTTCTGTTCATAAAGCGGTGTCCAGTTTACCCTTTGATTCAGTTTGTGCAACTTTATATACAAATCACTTGGGGGCTTGGTCATATTCAAACCATAGCTACACCTCTTGATCGGCTTAAAGCCAAAAATAAAATTACTTAGGGTCCAAAGAGAGTGTTGCAAAAGAACAACTTAAACATAGGCACCCACTGAGCACAGCTCAAAATATTGCTTGGGGATTCTTTGCTTCACAATAAACACAGAATCTACACTTGTAATAGGCTATCAAGCCACATCTTGGAAGCCTCGTGTATACACCTAAAACCCTGGGTTAGCATGCCTTTTTAAGTAAGCCACTCCGTCCAAGTAAACCTGGTATGACCCGCCGAACTTTTGACAAGTCAATCTCATAGACCCTGAACTTGTCAAAGTTAAAACGACAATTGGTGAAAGATTGAGGTCCATCTTAAAAGGCTTTGTAAAATGGTTTAACTCAGCGGCCTTATCGCATGTGGGCTTCAGGCAAACCCTTAAGGTTCGAACACTGGGGTGCGTGCGAAGTCTTTCCCTCCACCGATCTATGCCCTATCTTGCTAAGATCTCGCGGACGAACTCGACAAACTCGCAACACAGAAAGACATGAGGTTTATACTAGTTAGGGCCACTGTTGTGGTGTAATACCCTACTCCATTGTGGTGGTGGTGGATTTCCTCTAGGGCTGATGATGAACAGTACAAGGGAAGAACAACCTCCTGAGGTTGAGGTGTTCTTGAGCTCAGTGAGCTTGTGTGTATGGGTGGTCTGAATGATCTGTCACCCCATCACCCCCTTGCTAGGGTCGTGGCTAGTCCTATTTATATTGGCCCTGGTCCTCTTCCCAAATATCGAGCGGGAAGGGAGCCAACAATGGCAGGCTAATTCGAAGGGGGACAACTAGTACAAGCTATCCTGACAAAAGTGGTCTTCGCCTGCCAAAAGCTCTGGTGGTGATGCCGTCTTGGGATCCATAATGACCTCCGTCTTGCCGTCCTTCTAGGCTTGGTCTCGTTGAACCAATATGGCAACCTTTGCCTGATGCGTCAGTACTCCTCGCCTACTCTTGCCTCCTTAGCACCAAAGAGGAAACAAGGACGCTGTGCGCGCTGGTGCCCGCCTGGTGTCGTGCATCATGGCTCACATCACGAGGGTCTCGTGAGGTTTGCCCCGCCTTGATATCCCCGCTCCTCATGAGCCTGCCTAGCTAGGCTACTCCCGAGGAGGTCTTGCATCGTCCGCCTCGCGAGGCTTGGACCCTCGCGAGGGTCTTGGATGCTTTGTTGGTGAAGATTGGCCATACGGCCTGTAGGCTCGCCATGCCATAGGCTGCAGGCAGGCAAGTCTGGGGACCCCTGTTCCTAGAACGCCGACAGTAGCCCCGGGCACAAAGTACGGAGCGCCATGGGCCCCAAAAGCCTGTGGCCTCGATTGACGCGGGGTGGATGATTGGATGTGGGCATCTCCGCTTTCCCACGTTGCCTCGGCAACTGCTCGACTTGTCAGGTCCTCGTGACATGCAAGAAAAACCATCATTACCTGCGATCGTGGGAGACGCCGGTTGGCCTCCCCTTGCTATAAATGGGGAGGGGGGCACAACCCCCGTTGCCCATCTCTTCCCTGCTTGCTTGCTCCTTCCTGCTCGCTCCATCACTTGCAGTGACACCCATGGCACCACGAAGGAAGTTGTCCACCACCGAGAAGGGGAAAGCCCCTCGCGAGGGACCCGACTCCCCGGCGCCCAAGCGCGGCCGCGGCCGCCCGTGTAAACATGCCGCGACCCCCACCGTGGCCCATTGGCGAGACATCGCCACGACACGCAGAGTGGGTCATCCCAGCCATGGCAGTCCAGTTGATGAGGGGAGGCGTGCCATGGTGGCGCGGCCTCCTTGTCCACGCTTCCACATGGCGGAGGTGTCACCGGAGGTCGTCATCTGGTCAGAGAACCCAGCCGGCAACTGGCTCCAACTCCTGCGCTTCTTCGCCGGCGAACTGCCGGCCTCTAGTCCAGGCGGACTCTGGCTGCAGGCAGATGGCTGCTGCAGCAAGGCCTCTTGGGTTGCGGTCGAGACTTCTGCTGTGGGCAAGATAGCCCTGGCCCGCGGCTGGCAGACATTCGCCCGCGCAGCCTGGGCAGGCTATGCACCCTCCACTTCAGGTATGATGGTGGGTTGACCCTTTATGTGAGGGTCTTTGGGGAGGATGGTCGCCGCTCCGGGTGCTGCCCCGAGGCGAACAACGGTGAGGAGGTACTCGTCCTTGGGGACGGTCGCGACGAGGACAAGGGCGAGCCCGCCCTCGTTGGCGATCGTGTCTCATCCAGCTACGACAGCTCTTTCTCCGGCTACAGCTCCAGCAGTGGTGGCTATGCCCAGCCGCCGCGCCCGTTTTGAAGGTGGCAGTGGGTCGTCTCATCACCGCACCTCCGTGAAGCGTGAGGAAGGATCTGGCTAGGCTCGGGGTAGTGCTAGGTGCCTGTCCTTGCGGATCGCTGCAACGCTACTTTTATCTTGCTCTTTTCCTGCATCAAGAATGAAACCAGTATGGGCCCAGGGGGGCATGTATCGAACTATGGTTCCTTGGTTATATCAATATGTGTGTTGTTCTCGTACTGTGTCGTTATTTTGCGCAAAGATAACTTAACCTGGTATACTCAGGACGCCCTCTTCCCCGCGAAGCGTTTATTTCATCGCATTCATCTTACCTCGGTGGCCTGCATTCGCTCAGGAACTGCAAAAAACTCGTTAGGAAGTGTGTTAAAAGATTTGTCGTTCATCCTGGCCCTAACCTGGCGCTTTGTGTTGCGGTACCCGAGGGCACGGGCTAGGAGAGGTGTGCCAGCCTTTGGGATCGAACGAGGGTGGCTTGCGAGAAGGCAGAAAGGAGAAAAATGCTCGCGAGGGCACCTGCCTAGCCCCCTCTCGAGGCATGAGAGAGAGAGAGAGAACACGAGCAAATTCGAGCCACAAAAGTGCAGCGAGAGGCGAGGGAATCAAATCGGCAAGGAACTCCAAAGGCAAACTTTGATTGAGAAAAAGTGAGTCAACTACGGAAAGCAAATGAAAAGCCGCGTCTGGCACCTAATCTAGTCTTCAAGTCTTCTCACCAGCGCGGAGCTAAGTGCTGTCCACTAGGCGTGGGAGGGAGCCCCAGGGCCTGAGGCCGGCGCTCCTGAGACTCCAGGGCGTGTACAGCCCCACTCATTATTACGTGAGAGTGTCACAGGCGGCGATTCTTCACAGGCACAGGGCCTTCTTCACAGGCTCTGGGCCTTTCTACTCAGGCTCTGGGCCTTTCTTCTCAGGCTCTGGTCCTTGCTTCTCAGGCTCTGGGCCTTGCTTCATGGATAGAACTTCCGGAGGTGCTGGGTGTTCCAGGCGTTCAGGATAGGTACCCCGTCCTGCGTCTCCAAGCACACTGCACCCGGCCTGGAGACATGGACGACCCTGAACGGGCCCTCCCACATGGGCGAAAGCTTGTGCAGCCCTTCCCTGGAGAGGACCCGCCTCAGGACGAGGTCGCCCACCTCGAGCGTTTTGGAGCGGGTGTTGCGGCGGTGGTATCGCCACAACGCTTGTTGGTAGCTTCCTGCCCTCAGCGCGGCTTCGCGACAGCGTTCCTCCCCCAACACGAGATCCATCCCCCGCATGGCGTCCTGCTGTGTTTCATCGAACGCTAGGACCTGTGTGGAGCTATGCTTGACCTCGTGAGGGAGGACTGCTTCAGCTCCATAGACGAGGAATAATGGAGTCACGCCCATTGGCTTGGTGGCGGTGGTTTGGATGGACCACAACACGGACTGGAGCTCGTCGTGCCAGCCCCTGCCGCAGGCCTCCAGCTTCTTCTTGAAGGTCTAGGTCTTGAGGCCCCTCAGGACCTCCACGTTAGCGTGCTCGACCTGATCGTTACTCCTGGGGTGGGCCACTGAAGCGTATCAGATCTGTGTTCCAAGGTTAGCACAGTAGGTTTTGAAGAGGTTGCTAGTAAACTGCAAACCATTATCTGTGATGATGCGGTTGGGGACCCAAAGTGGCGCACGAGGCCCTTGATGAACTTGACAGCAGAGCCGGCTGGAATGGTACGGACGACTTCCACTTCTGCCCGCTTGGTGAACTTGTCGATGGCGACGTAGAGATAGCGGTAGCCCCTGGAGCCCGGGGAAACGGGCCTAGGATGTCCAGCCCACATACCGCAAACGGCCATGTGAGCGGGATGGTTTGGAGGCCCTAAGCGGGCTGATGGATTTGCTTGGCGTGGAATTGGCAAGCTTCACAGGACTTCACCAGCTCGGCCGTGTCGTTGAGTGTTGTAGGCCAATAGAACCCACTGCGGAACACCTTGCCGACGAGGGTCCATGACACGAGTGATGTCCATAATCACCGCCATGTATGTCAATCAGCAACTCCCTTCCTTGATCGCTGGAGATGCAGCGCAGCATGATGTCGTTCGGTCATTTCCTGTATAACTCACCGTCTTGGATACAGTATGCCGTGGCCTGCCGGGCCACGCGCTCCGCATCCTCTTCCTTCTCCGTCCCGTGCATCAGGTACTCCTTGAATTCCTTGATCCAGCACTCCTCCTGGGGATCGAGCACCAAGAGCAGCGAGCTCCTGAGGTCGGGCCACAGGCTGGGGCTCCCATGGCCGGGGGCTATGGGAGTTCCTCTCGAGGCTGAGTCTTGCTTGAAAGGGGTGGCGAAGCTGATGGCTTGAAGAGCCGCTCTTCGAAACGCTGGGCTCTTGCGGTTGCCGCTTGGATGCTCTCCTGGCGATGTCATCAGCCTCCTTGTTGGTGCCTCAGGGCACGTGATGCAGCTCCAGGCCTGAGAACTGCTTTTCCATCTTGTGCACCTCCGCGAGGTAGGCCTCCATGTGCTCGTCCTTCGGCTCGTACACCTTGTTGGAAAAGTTGACGAGGAGCTGTGAGTCGCCTTTGACGGTGAGGCGCTTCACCCCTAGAGCCGCCGTAGCCCTCAGGCCACCTATGAGGCCTTCGTATTCTGCGATGTTGTTGGAAACCTTATTGCCGTGCTGAAAACAGAGTTGCACAGCGTAGTAGAGCTTGTCCTGAGTGGGCGAGATGAGCACTACTCCAGCCCCCGCGCCCTGATGCGTGAAGGCGCCATCGAAATACATGACCCAGCCGCCTGGTGCCTTGCTTCCTAGGGAGGTGGACCGGTCTTCTCCTTCCTCGAGAGCCGGGGCATCTGTCCATTCCGCCACAAACTCAGTGAGTGCGGCTCCCTTGATGACCCTGGTAGTGCTGGACTCCAGCTGGAATGCTTGCAACTCGATGTTCCACTCGGCGACCCTTCCGGCTGAGTTAGGGCTCCTGTGCACCCTCTCCAATGGGTAGGCTGAGACGACCTTGATGGGGTGGCCCTGGAAGTAGTGCATCAGCTTGCGCGAGGCCACCAAGAGAGCGAGCAGGAGTTTTGGTGGCATAGGGTAGCGCACCCTCGCGTCCCGCAGTACGGTGCTGACGAAGTACACCGGGTGCTCGACGAGGGCTGGCATACTGTCAAGGTTCGGGTCCCGCGGAGATTGTGGCATATCCTGAGGCAGTGGGTTTCCCAAGACCCGACCGTCCTCAGGAGCTTCTGTGAAGTTGCCCTGCTGAGCTTGGTCTTCTGCCGCTGATGGCTTTGCTGCTCCTTCCTGCCCCCACGCTGCATCAGCTCTGGCTCGGTGCGGCACACCCTTGTCTTGGCGCTCCTCCCGAACCGCCACCAGCGCCGCGCTGGCGGAGTACGGGGTGGCGGCAAGTTAGAGCACCAGGGGCTCGAGAGGCCGCGGTGCCACCATCACTGGGGGCTGGTGAGGTATTCCTTGAGGTCTTGGAAGGCCCGGTCGGCCTTTGGGGTCCACTCGAACGGGCCCTTCTTCTTCATGAGCTTAAAGAAGGGTAAGGCGCGCTCGCCTAGCTTGGAGATGAAGCGCCCTAACGCGGTCACCCGCCCCGCTAGTTTCTGCATTTCCTTGAGGATATGTGGTGGGCTCATGTCTTCGATGGCCTTGATCTTCTCCGGGTTCGCCTCAATCCCTCCGTGGGATACGAGGAACCCTAGTAGCTTGCCAGAGGGGACGCCAAACATGCACTTCTCCGGGTTAAGCCTCAAGTTCACTTGGCGCAAGCTCTCGAAGGTCTCCTCCAAGTCTTGTATCAATGTCCTTGCCTCGCGAGATTTGACCACTATGTCATCAACGTAGGCCTCTGTGTTTCTGCCGAGCTGCCGCCCCAAGGCAATTTGCATCAACCGCTGAAAGGTTGCACCCGCGTTGCGCAGCCCAAAGGGCATGCAGGTGTAGCAGTACACCCCGCATGGTGTCAGGAAGGCTGTCTTCTCCACATCCTCCACCACCATCTTGATTTGATGGTATCCTGAGAATGCATCCAGGAAGCATAGCAAGTCGCACTCGGCGGTGGAGTCGACGATTTGATCGATGCGTGGAAGCGGGAACGGATCCTGGGGGCACGCTTTGTTAAGGTTGGTGAAGTCGAGGCACATCCGTTCCTTCCCGCCTTTCTTTGGTACTACGACGGGGTTTGCCAGCCATTCGGGGTATCGAACTTCTCGGATGGTACCCGCCGCCTCCAGCTTGTGTGTCTCTTGGACAATGAAGGCCTACTTCTCAGTGGACTGCCGTCTTGCTCGCTGCTTCACGGGGCGTACGTTGGGGCACACCCTTAGATGATGTTGGATTACTCTCTCGGGACCCCTACCTGCTGATTGGGCTCCCACGCGAATATCTCCTTGTTCGCGCATAAAAATCTCACCAAAGCTTCTTCTTGTCCCGGGTCAAGGCCGGTCCCTATGGTGAAGGTGGCTCTTGAGGACCCGTCCTTGTCGACCGTCACCTGCTTGGTCTTCGCCTTGTCTTGAGTGAACATCTTCCTCTTCTTGGTGGGCGCGGTTTCCTTGGCCTCGGGTGTACCGACGCCGGCTGGCTGTGCTGCTGCCGCGGTCTTGAAGGCGAGCCTGAGCACCGCCCCGGCCTCCTTAGCGTCCCCCTTGATGGTGAGGACGCCCTTACTCCCTGGCATCTTCATGAGGTTGTAGGCCGGGTGAGTCGCCGCCATGAACTGAGCGAGAGCCGGGTACCCGAGGATGGCATTGTACGGGAGACCGATGCGGGCGATGTCAAAGTCCACCAGCTCCGTGCGATAGTTGCCTCGTGTGCCAAAGGTGACAGGGAGGTGGATCTGCCCCAGAGGGTGGGCAGCTCCACCACCCACTCCTGTGAAGGGCTTGCCGAGGCCAAGCCGTTCGAGTGGCACATGAAGGAGGCTGAAGGCTTCTACGGAGAGCAAGTTGAGGCCGGCGCCGCTGTCGATGAGGGTCTTGGTGATGGCCACGTTGCAGATGGTGGGAGTGCAGAGCATCGGGAGCATCCCGGAGCCGGCGGTGGAGCCGGGGTGGTCTTCTGAGCCGAAGGTGAGGTCGGCCTCCGGCGCAGCCCAACCCGGCGGAGCCCCCGGGCGCTTGTAGGCTTCCCCAATCTGACGGACGAAAGGCTTGATGTGGCGATCTTAAGGAGGTTCTTGGAGCCACGCAGCAGTGCCGCGACTGCGTGGTGTGCCGGTGCCGCGTAGCACGCAGTGAAGAGGTCGCGGAGTTCCCCCCATGATGTCATCGTGGATCCTGGGAGGTTGAGCATCCAGGAGCGCGGCTCGCCGGCGAGGGCCAGGGGGAACAAGTATGACATGATCTTGTCGTCGCCTCCGGCTTCGAGGACGACCTCCTCATACGCTAGTAGGAACGGCGCCGAGTCTGCTGCACCGTCGTAATGCGGTGGCATCTCCGGCTTGAACTTGGCTGGCCACTGCACTCGCCGTAGGGCGGGGGCCAGGGCTCGATACCCAGACTCCATGCTGCTGGCGTTGGCCGCAGAGGTGGGTGACGGGGCACCTGCCATGGGAGCGTAGTGCGTCGGTGTGCGGCACAGGTTGGTGGAGAGGAGCCCCGGTGCAACCCTACCTGGCGCGCCAGATGTCGGATGTGGGGTTCTGGCAAACCCTTAAGGTTCGAACACTGGGGTGCGGGCGAAGTCTTTCCCTCCACCGATCTACGCCCTAGCTCGCTAAGATCCCGCGGACGAACTTGACGAACTCGCAACATAGAAAGACACGAGGTTTATACTCGTTCGGGCCACCGTTGTGGTGTAATACCCTACTCCACTGTGGTGGTGATGAATTGCCTCTAGGGCTGATGATGAACAGTACAAGGGAAGAACAACCTCCTAAGGTTGAGGTGTTCTTGAGCTCGGTGAGCTTGTGTGCGTGTGGGTGGTCTGAATGATCCGTCACCCCATCACCCCCTTTCTAGGGTGGTGGTTAGTCCTATTTATATTGGCCCTGGTCCTCTTCCCAAATATCGAGCGGGAAGGGAGCCAACAATGGCGGGCTAATTCGAAGGGGGACAACTAGTACAAGCTATCCTAACAAAAGTGGTCTTAGCCTGCCAAAAGCTCTGGTGCTGACGCCATCTTGGGCTCCACGATGACCTCCGTCTTGCCGTCCTCCTGGTCTTGGTCTCGTTGCACCAATATGGCTACCTTTGCCTGATGCCTATGTACTCCTCGCCTGCGCTGGCCTCCTTAGCACCAAAGAGGAAACAAGGACGCTGCGTGCGCTGGCGCCCGCCTGGCGCTCGCTTGGTGTCGTGCATCATGGCTCACATCATGAGGGTCTCGTGAGGTTTGCCCCGCCTTGATATCTCCGCTCCTTGTGAACCTGCCTAGCTAGGCTACTCCCGAGGAGGTCTTGCATCGTCCGCCTTGCGCGGCTTGGACCCTCGCAAGGGTCTTGGATGCTTTGTTGGTGAAGATGGGCCGTACGACCTGCAGGCTCAGCCACGCTGCGGACCGCAGGCAGGCAAGTCTGGGGACCCCCATTCTCAGAACGCCGACAGGCTTGGCAGCCCATGAAAAGCCTCGAATTTGGGGCCTGACAGCCCGTGAAAAGCCTCGACTACAAGTTTTCATATGCTTTTATTTGCTAAGTTTTTTCTCCTTTGATGATATTTATAATGGTTTTGTTAAACCGGCGTTCATTATCCCGACTCAACTTTCAACTACAAGTTGTTAGTATATGATCAAGCATAATCCGGCGCTTATTAACCCGGTATGGTTTTGACCATGAGTCTCCAGTGTTACATACGGATAATCCGGTGTTTGTCATAAACCGGTACAATTTTATCATAAACCAACACAATATGGAAGGAGTTATCAGTATTCATGATTGGGGTTGTTGCCATCACTACAAACGTTGGTCAACCAGCATGGTGATTCCATGTCACAGGTATAATTTATTTTCATATTTGATTATCTCTTTACAGCCTTGGTTGCAAACCCCGGCTATATATTTGGACATCATGACCCGTCCAGCGGTAAACCGCTAGGACACTTTCAAACTTATTGCATGCAGGAATAGTTTGAATAAACACTGCTACGGGTTATGAAACATAATATCTCCTAAAGCATGGTGGATTCACAGTATCAGGCAAAATAAGTATGCACGACGGCATAGCAGACCAAGTGTTTTCAACTAGCCTATTACAAGGCGTTTTAATGCCCAAAAGAATAATTGTTTTTGGCAAAGGTGGCAGTGCACCGATCCCTAAACCGGCCTCCGGATTACGATTCGTCACCAGGCTGAGTTGACGGCTGCGGATCGTCTTGCGCTGGTGCATCTTCCTCCCCTCTACCCAGTGGCTGGAAGTTAATGGTTGCCCAATCGATTCCAGTTAAGGCTTGGAACACATCTTCATCACTTATAAGGTTTGAGGGGTGAACATCAGGGGCATAGATGTGCTTACGGATTGGCGGAATAAGATCTTCTACATCATGTGTCGGCGCAGGATATCTTTTTTGATGAGAATCATAAACCGGCTGATAATGAGAGAGATCTGTTTCATTAGCCAATTTCCTTGCTATGGGGCGCATTTCCCTCGTCAGCCTTCGAAGATCATCATTGTTAAATTCTGAGCCATCTTCCTTAACGCCAGCGTAGCCGCGGCATATATCTGACGGTTTAAGATCTGGTATCCATGCCTTCGCCCGGATTAGCGTGGTCAGCGCACCTGACCTGGCAGCTGATCTTTTTAGTTCATCCAACCAGGTGGGCAGCATAGACAACTTCTCAATGGTCTCTTTTATCAAGGTTGGAGGCGGTTTATTATGCGCAGCGGTGCAAATGGCCCGTTGAGCTCCAAAATATAGCTGCTCTATCAGTGTATAGGCAGCCTTCAGCTTCATCCGCATGTTAGAGCCCAGATGGGTAATGCGAGTTCCTGTGTCATTACAATCATCAGTAAACCGGCAACCGATGAGATAATGTATATTGAAAAGCTTCAGGTGAGGTACTTACCAAAAACAGCAGACGTCGTGGCATTGATCTGCTGCTTTAAACCGGTCAGCTCGTCGACCACCGGTTTAAGAGCTGCCTCCGCATCTTCGGCTCTTTTTTGTAAAGTGGCTTTTTCTATGCCCCAGTCTGCCTGTTCCTTCTTCAAAGATTCTTTGAGCTTCTCCATGGCTGCTAAGGTACTGGCCAGTTCTTCTTTGGCTTTGGAGGTCTCTGCTTGCTGGGTTTTGATATTTTCTTGCAGGTCATCGATTTGGGCTTCCTTTTTGCTCAGCTCAGCCTATAAGAGACAAACATATTATGAGGTGGCAGTGAAATTTGGAAAGTCCCAAGCACATAACAAGTTATACACTTGGCACTTGGGGGCTAATGCCTATTTGCTTCATTATCAGAATTTATTTAACAAGTCCCAAGCACAATACAAGTATTATTCTTAACACTTGGGGGCTAATGTATGTTTGCTCAAAGTAACACTGGTTAAAATTCCCGGTTCAGCTTGGAAAGATAAATCGGCCCTTGGGGACTACACTAACGAAAGTTTCAAGATTATAAAGTTAAAAGTACCGATTCATCTCAAAAGATAAACCGGCCCTTGGAAGATGAGCATGAAGAGCTGCGATATTGCAAAGTACCAGTTTAGATGGGGATCATAAATCGGCCCTTGGGGGCTACTGGAGTTGGCACTAAAAATTTGGACATAAAAGAGAAACTGTTATGAAGTTACCTCATATCGCTCCTTCATTAGATTCACTAAACCGTCTTCGTAGTCACGGTTTGTGTATAGACGGTTTAAGAAACCACAATGAAGTTCTTGGGCGTTGAGGTGGGCGTAGCTTGACAAGTCTGTGCTCCACTTGCCTTTGCCCATGGCAGAGAGTTCCTCCTTGGCACTGTGCTTTGATAATGCGACAGGATTGCCAGGGGTGGTGTGGCCAACACCAGTAATTATAACATCATCTTCCTTGACACCAGCAGCCTTTACCAGAGTCGACGAGTCATCAACAACCTTAACTGGACTTGACGGTCTATTATCAGTTGGAACCGGGCTTGCCGGTTTATCAGTAGGACATGTTGCATCAACTTCTGCTGGTTCAACAAAATCGTGGTCCTGAAGGGGTGGATCATCGGGCATGGCATCAGCATTGGTTCTTTCCAATTATGAAGTTCCCTCCGGTTCAACAACCACATGGTCGTCAAACGGTTTATCTACATGAGCCTTCTTGCTAGGTCTGGCCTTGGCTCTGAAAGAAAAAGATATAAAGTTTAGTATAACATGTAAATATAAGGCATCAAAAGGAGTAGGTTTACAGTGGTTACCCAGGAACAATTTTAAGTGGAGGAAGCTGTGTGGCTGTAGACTCGTCGGATGATGAAAGAGGCGTTCCCTGATAATTTGAATCGGATGATTAAGAGGTTGTCAGAAATAACCCGCCTTGGGATAACAAGTATCGGAAGTGTTTGAGACCTCAGATCGACGCTTCTGAACCGGCGTGTTCGGTAAACCGGCCGAAGTGACTACTTGGCCGCTATGCCGGGTTGTGCAGTGAGCTTCGTGTTGCTGCTTCTTCAAAAGAAAGTTTAGGTCCAAGTGAGCTAGGGGGTGAGAAAATCTTACTTTCCGGATTGCTTGACGGATTTTTTGTGTTGGCAGAGGATCTGAACCGGAGAAAAGGATAATTACCTCTGCATCATCAGCTTGGCTGCCTTCAGCGTCATCCTGATAATGATCATTGTCAATGAGGTGTATGAAAAAGGAACCAAGAGAGTCAAGTTCTACCTCTGCGTCTGGGTCATCAAGATCGTCATCATGGTTTAACCCGATGGGTTCAGCTGCCTTTTTCTTGGCAGGTCTTTTAACAACCTTCGTCTTTGGTCGAGGGATCTTGGCCGGTTTTTCCTGTGGTTTCTTCTTCCAGAATGGGTCATCACCCTGTTAAAAGATGGACAGAAGATATAAAATATTACACAAATAAGAATATCAAGTATAAGCAGGAGTAAGGTAAGTCTTACAGCTGGCGGTTTATTGGAAACACAGAAGGGACTAAGAAATGTTTTGCTGCAGACAGCCACTGGTTCATCCAACATCTTCTTAATAGATTCAGTAACTTCAGCCTTTGTTAGATGAATATCAATGTGTCGTTGAGGATCTTTTAAGTCCCCTATGTACTGACACATTAAACCGGAGCGGCGGCTTAACGGTAAAATACTCCCAGTTATCCAGCAACGAGCAAAATCAACTCCTGTCAGACCATTAGCCATAAAGGCTCTGACCTTGGCAAGCTGGGGAGCGTATGTGGACCGTTCCTTGGCAGTTAGCCGTTGTGGAAGTGGGTGCGTGTTGGTAAGCCGGTGAGCACGGTAACCCGACAGTGGGTTCTCATCTTCAGGGGAAGTATCCTTGCAGTAGAATCAAGTCTGGTTCCAATCCTTAGGATGACTGTGAAGTTTGGTGTGAGGAAAGCTAACATCCTTCCTTTTCTGAATGGAGACGCCACCAAGTTCAGTGTTCAGCCCGTCTACAAATTCAGTACGACGGTTTAAATAGAAAAAAATCCTGAAACAGTTCAACAGTTGGCTCTTCTTGTAAATAGGCCTCAGAGAACAGTTGAAAATGGCAAATATTGGACACAAAGTTAGGTCCAATGTCTTGAGGGTGGATCTGGAAGCTGGCAAGCACATCACAGAAAAACTTGGACCCGGGCGGTTTAAAACCACGGCTCATATGATCAACGAATACCACTATCTCGCCATCTTTGGGGGTAGGAGGATTCTCTGGACCGGGAACTCGCCAGTGGATTTCGCTTTGTTTTGGTAAAGCGCCGGTTCTGACGCATCCATCTAGCTGCTCCTCAGTAACCCGGGAAGGGACCCAGTTACAAGCATAGAACTGTTTGGCCATTTCTAATAAGGAGCTGGAAAAGATTGATGCCGGTTTAAGACTCATGATTAGCAAGCGTAAAGCGTAGCAGGATAAGTAAAAAGCATTCAAGCATGCAAATTTTTTAAACTGGAGTTTGACAGTGGAGGAGGTGCAAATATAAATGAATCGGTGGTTTAAGAGGGGACTAATGGTACCTACCGGATTATCATCTTTCAAAAAGCTAAACCACCTATATTGGTATGAAAGGTACAGATCTAAAATACCTAAGTAAGGGAAAAACAAGTTTCACAAATTGGTATGATAATTTTAGATCTGCGGTGCGATAGAAAACTAGAATATATTCAGACCTAAACTTCAGGTACTTAAGCAGTTCATCAGGATCAGATGAGTCTTTCTATAGGAAGGGGATGCTCTAATGAAAAAAAGGAGCGCCAACTAAAAAGGCATCGAAAAATATCAGATCTAGCTTGCCATTTGCGCTACTAAGGAGAACAGGGAAGAACAACTCTAGAACTTCGAAGAGCTCTGATGAATACAAACCCTTATGATAAGATCTAGGGTGGAAGGAGAGAAGGCTTACCAGTGTCAAAGGAATAGCGGAGAGGCGCCGCGGCTTTCTGGTATGATCAGGGTGATGCAGTGGCCGTTGTTGGGGTAGATGCGAAGGTCCACGGCGGCGGTAGAGCTCCAACTTTCGGGTGACACGAGGAAGAAGACGATGTGAAGGGGCACGAAGGGGAAAATGAAAAGGACCCCCCGGCCTTATTTATAAGGTGAATGGATAAGCGACAGGCATGGAAATTGAGGAGCCCAAAAAAATGGGTATAAAGCAAGGTTGTTGCCTCAATGGTTGGAGGATCATTAATGAAGGGTATCGTCGGTTTTAATAAACAGATGATGTCATGGCAGTTTATCATGATCCTGGAAGATGACGTCATGGTGGTTTATGAGACTTACGAGAAGGTGCTGAAGAAGAAATTTTCCTAAGTATTGAAGATTGACATGAACCAGTTCAAATCAATCTGGGGCCTAATGTTGGGAATATTACTGCTGGGCATAAACCGGTTAGGAGAGGCCGGATTATCCCCATAAAGAGTTATTGTGTTTGAAGCCCATGAAGACAAAGTTGCTTGTGCGAGCTTCCTCCATTATGAGTATGGCCTCCATGGTTATGGGTGTATCCTCCTGAGTTAGGGGTAAAGCGAGGCTTCTGCTGAGCTCCAGAATTATACTTCCCGTGTCCATACTTCCTTTTGCGGCTCTCTATCTGTTGCTGCTTGCCTTCAATCATGAGGGCCCTATCTACCAACTCCTGGTAGTTAGTGAAGGTTGCCACCATCAACTGCATACTCATCTCATCATTCAGCCCTTCCATAAACTTCTCCTGCTTCGCGACATCTCTGGCCACATCATCTGGGGCGTAGCGAGCTAGCTTGCTGAACTCATCCACGTACTACCCCACAGTACGATTTCCCTGGCGTAAGTTGTGAAACTCACGCTTCTTCATACTCATAGCTCCAGTGGAGACATGGGCTGTGCGGAAAGCTTGTTGAAACTGATCCCAAGTGACATTGGCTATGGGGAAAGTGGCGGTGTAATTCTCCCACCATGAGGCTGCGGGTCCATCCAACTGATGTGCAGCAAAGCGCACCTTCTCAGCATCTGTGCAACCTGCGGTGGTCAGCTCTCTTCCAATCATGCGGAGCCAGTCATCAGCAACAATAGGCTCGGTGTGTAACATCCCAATTTGCAATTTGGATGTTATACATAGGTCATCATATGCATAACATATTTTATTTGCATTTTGGTTGTGATCCTAAAAATCTTAAGAAACTCAAGGACCCATGGAGAGAGTTGGGGATTTCATTTATTTTCATATTTGAATTTTTTCTCAAATTTGAAAAGAGGATCAATTTGGTTTTAATATTTTTCTCCAATTATTTCCAAAATTTAAATTAAAAGAGTGAAGATAATATGCCTTCTTCAAAAAGAGAGGAATATTGGAGGAAATTTTTTAAAACATGCCACCACACCGTACGGCATGTATGAGGGGCCGGTGCGATGCTCCGGTGGCATTGCTACCCCCACAGGGCCCCCGTCCCGCCTAACACTGTAGCGTTTGACCATGGGATCTAGCCCTTTGACTTTACATGGACGGGCTTTGACCAGTGGAACTCTCCACCCGGTTGTGTTAGGTCAGCCCATAGGAACACTTTGGAGCAACATCCGGGCCAAAGCCACAGCAAGATCCCATCCGTGTAGACCCGACGCGATCGTTTCCCCGTGTGTGTGGTTTGTGAGGCACGTGCCACGTCAAGGACGTGCGTTGCTTATTCAAATAGCACACCACTCATGCATGCATATGCATGGTCCACACACATGTAGGGGTGCCCTCCCCCTCGGGCGGTCTCTGTTGGGGAACGTAGCAGAAATTCAAAATTTTCCTACATGTCACCAAGATCTATCTATGGAGAAACTAGCAACGAAGGGAAGGAGAGTGCATCTACATACCCTTGTAGATCGCTATGCGGAAGCGTTCAAGTGAATGGGGTGGATGGATTCATACTCGTTGTGATCCAAATCACCGATGATCCTAGTGCCGGACGGACGGCACCTCCGTGTTCAACACACGTACAGCCCGGTGACGTCTCCTACGCCTTGATCCAGCAAGGGGATAAGGAGAGGTTGAGGAAGACTCCATCCAGCAGCAGCACAATAGCGTGGTGGTGGTGGAGGAGCGTGGTACTCCAGCAGGGCTTCGCTAAGCACCGCAAGAGACGAGGAGGAGAGAGGTAGGGCTGCGCCAGGGAGAGATCAAATCGTATGTTGGGCAGCCCAAAACCCCCACTATTTATAGGAGGAGGGGAGGAGGGTGCGCCCCCTCTAGGGTTCCCACCCCTAGGGGGGCGGCAGCCCTAGATGGGATGGAGGGGGGCAGCCAAGAGGGGGAGAGGGGGGCGCGCCCTAGGGTGGGCCTTAGGCCCATCTGCGCCTAGGGTTTCCCCCTTCTCCTCCTAGCTGCGCCTTGGGCCTTGTGGGAGGCGCACCAGCCCACTCAGGGGCTGGTCCCTTCCCACTCATGGCCCATGCAAGCCTCCGGGGCTGGTGGCCCCACTTGGTGGACCCTCGGGACCCTCCCGGTGGTCCCGGTACGTTATCGATAAACCCGAAACTTTTCCGGTGACCAAAACAGGACTTCCCATATATAAATCTTTACCTCCGGACCATTCCGGAACTCCTCGTGACGTCCAGGATCTCATACGGGACTCCGAACAACATTCGGTAACCACATACAAACTTCCTTTATAACCCTAGCATCATCGAACCTTAAGTGTGTAGACCCTACGGGTTCGGGAACCATGCAGACATGACCGAGACGTTCTTCGGTCAATAACCAATAGCGGGATCTGGATACCCATGTTGGTTCCCACATGCTCCACGATGATCTCATCGGATGAACCACGATGTCAAGGATTCGATCAATCCCGTATACAATTCCCTTTGTCTAGCGGTACGATACTTGCCCGAGATTCGATCGTCGGTATCTCGATACCTTGTTCAATCTCGTTACCAGCAAGTCTCTTTACTCGTTCCATAACACATCATCCCGTGATCAACTCCTTGATCACATTGTGCACATTATGATGATGTCCTACCGAGTGGGCCCAGAGATACCTCTCCGTTTACACGGAGTGACAAATCCCAATCTCGATTCGTGCCAACCCAACAGACACTTTTGGAGATACCCGTAGTGCACCTTTATAGCCACCTAGTTACGTTGTGACGTTTGGCACACCCAAAGTATTCCTACGGTATCCGGGAGTTGCACAATCTCATGGTCTAAGGAAATGATACTTGACATTAGAAAAGCTTTAGCAAATGAACTACACGATCTATATGCTATGCTTAGGATTTGGTCTTGTCCATCACATCATTCTCCTAATGATGTGATCCCGTTATCAACGACATCCAATGTCCATGGTCAGGAAACCGTAACCATCTATTGATCAATGAGCTAGTCAACTAGAGGCTTACTAGGGACATGGTGTTGTCTATGTATCCACACATGTATATGAGTTTCCTATCAATACAATTCTAGCATGGATAATAAACGATTATCATGAACAAGGAAATATAATAATAATCAATTTATTATTGCCTCTAGGGCATATTTCCAACAGTCTCTATATCGAGCACCCATCCGGTGGCCCCGGCGGTCTAGGGCATTGTTCGACACCGAGTGGGTGTACTCCACGGTGAATAAATGCTTCTCTGTGTTAGTGCATGTCATCGTGAAATGACAGACCAAATCTAGGCTCGTTCTGTCAGGGGATCACCGACCGAAGACTCTGTCTCGGCGACGGACGCAACTGGTCCTCGATGTTCCCGCCCGTGTGTGTGGTTTGTGAGGCACGTGCCATGTCAAGGACGTGCGTTGCTTATTCAAATAGCACCCAACCCCTGCATGCATATGCATGGGCCACACACATGTAGGGGTGCCCTCCCCCCCCCTCGGGCGGTCTCTATATCGAGCACCCATCCGGTGGCCCTGGCAGTCTAGGGTGTTGTTCGGCACCGAGAGGGTGTACTCCATGGTGAATAAATGCTTCTCCGTGTTAGTGCATGTCATCGCGAGATGTCAGACCAAGTCTAGGCTCGTTCTGTCATGGGATCACCCACCGAAGACTCTGTCTCGGGGACGGACGCAGCCGGTCCTCGACGTTCCCGCCCATGTGTGTGGTTTGTGAGGCACGTGCCACGTCAAGGACGTGCGTTTCTTATTCAAATAGCACACCGCATGCATATGCTTGGGCCGCACGCATGTAGGGGTGCCCCCCCCCTCGGGCGGTCTCTATATCGAGCACCCATCCGGTGGCCCCGGCGGTCTAGGGCGTTATTCAGCCCCGAGAGGGTGTACTCCATGGTGAATAACTACTTCTCCGTGTTAGTGCATGTCATCGCGAGATGACAGACCAGGTCTAGGCTCGTTCTATCACGGGATCACCCATCAATGACTCTGTCTCGGGGACAGACGCAGCCGGTCCTCGACGTTCCCGCCCGTGTGTGTGGTTTGTGAGGCACGACCCACATCAAGGACTTGCGTTGCTTATTCAAATAGCATACCACCCCTGCATGCATATGCAGGGGCCACACGAATGTAGGGGTGCCCTCCCCCCCCCTCGGACGGTCTCCATATAGAGCACCCATCCGGTGGCCCCGGCGGTCTAGGGCGTTGTTCGGCACCGAGAGGGTGTACTCCATGGTGAATAACTGCTTCTCCATGTTAGTGCATGTCATCGCGAGATGACATAACAAGTCTAGGCTCGTTTTGTCATGGGATCACCCATCGAAGACTCTGTCTCGGGGACGGACGCAGCCGGTCCTCGACGTTCCCACCCATGTGTGTGGTTTGTGAGGCACGTGCCACGTCAAGGACGTGCGTTGCTTATTCAAATAGCACACCACCCCTGCATGCATATGCATGGGCCACACGCATGTAGGGGTGCCCTCCCTCCTCGGGCAGTCTCCATATCGAGCACCCATCTGGTGGCCCCGGTGGTCTAGGTCATTATTTGGCACTGAGAGGGTGTAGTCCATGGTGAATAACTGCTTCTCCGTGTTAGTGCATGTAATCACGAGATGACAGACCAAGTCTAGGCTCATTCTATCATGGGATCACCCACCGAAGATTCTGTCTCGGGGACGAATGGAGCCAGTCCTCGACGTTCCCACCCGTGTGTGTGGTTTGTGAGGCACGTGCCACATCAAGGACGTGCTTTGCTTATTCAAATAGCACACCACCCCTACATGCATATGCATGTGCCACACGCATGTAGGGGTGCCCTCCCCCCTCGGGCGGTGTCTCTATCGAGCACCCATTCGGTGGCCCCGGCGGTCTAGGGCATTGTTCGGCACTGAGAGGGTGTAGTCCATGGTGAATAACTGCTTCTCCATGTTAGTGCATGTCATCGCGAGATGATAGACCAAGTCTAGGCCCATTCTTCGAGATAGTCTATGAATATCGAGAGGGAATGTGTCCGATTTGTGCAGGAAGTGCGGGTCCCGTTGCTCCGTTCGCCTCGAAACTTCTTGTGCTCTCAAAGGAGGCCATCACATGTATATTCATGGGCTATCCGATGGCCCCGGCAGTCTAGGAAGTTGACCGGCACCGAGAGAGGGGGTAGGCCATGGCTGGTTGGAGTACTCGCAGCCGCCATCCAGACATGCGCCGCTGCCACCTCCAATGTCGCCGCTCCGTCCGCCCGCGCCTCTCGCGGCCGTTCATGCCGGTGCCGCCCCTTGGTTTGTAGGAATGGATTCCTATTCCTATATAGGATAGGAACCAATCCTTCACATTTCAGAAAAAATTAGCCTAGACTCAATGGAAAACTTCCTACCCTATACATCAAATGACATGCCTTTCTCTAGTCACCAGCCTCCAGTTCGAACCGGCGGTTGGTGGGAAACAAAATTCCCCGTCATGAGCCTCCAGTTTGAACCGGATATAATTCGGCTGAGAGTCCCCTGCTAGGGATAGATTTTTCAATGAGTTGAGCACGTCGCCTAAAGGCGAGTGCCGGAAGATGTCCGTGGCGCTGATTACTAGTGATTTTAATTTTTTTGTTAATGCATATTTACATCTATTAAAACCATTACTAACGCTAATATGGCCGAGATGTTGCGTTTCTTCTAGAGGTTACGGCCGCACACGGGAGGTCGCCACCGGCAGGAGCCAACGCGTGCACGCGAGTCTGCCAGTAACTGGCCCAGAAGTGATCGGTTGTGTGTTCCACACGCTATTTGACGCAACTAGCGTCATATAGTAGCGCTGTAATGCCCTCGATGCGGTTATATCTCCCACGTGTTGAAGCACGACTTAGAGGCATAACCGCATTGAAAGCAATGTCGCAAGTGAGGTAATCTTCACACAACCCATGTAATACAATAGGGGAAAAAGATACATAGTTGGCTTACAATCGCCATTTCACACAAATACATGAATAAAGCATTATAACATCCAAATACAATCAAGGTCCGACTACGGAACCAAAATAAAAGAAGAACCCCAAATGCGACAAGGCCCCCGATCGACCCCAATTGGGCTCCACTACTGATCAACTAAAACGAAACAACACAAAGGACAAGATCTTCATCGAGCTCCTCCTGAGCTTGGTTGCGTCATCTGCACGAGCTCATCGGCACCGGTAAGCTGGTTTTGGAAGTATCTGTGAGTCACAGGGACTCAGCAATCTCACACCCTCGCGATCAAGACTATTTAAGCTTATGGGTAAGGTAAAAGTATGAGGTGGAGCTGCAGCAAATGACTAGCATATATGGTGGCTAACATACGCAAATGAGAGCGAGAAGAGAAATCAAAAGCGCGGTCGAACAACTATGATTAAGAAGTGATCCTAGAACAACCTACGTCAAGCATAACTCCAACACCGTGTTCACTTCCCAGACTCCGCTGGAAAGAGACCATCACGGTTACACACGCGGTTGATGCATTTTAATTAAGGTCAACTTCAGGTTTTCTACAACCGGACATTAACAAATTCCCATCTGCCCATAACCGCGGGCACGGCTTTCGAAAGTTCAAATACCTGCAGGGGTGTCCCAACTTAGCCCATCACAAGCTCTCATGGTCAACGAAGGATATTCCTTCTAGCGGGAAGACCCGATCAGACTCGGCATCCCGGTTACAAGACATTTCTACAGGTAAAACAAGACCAGCAAGACCGCCAGATGCGCCGACATCCTGATAGGAGCTGCACATATCTCGTTCTCAGGGCAACACCGGATGAGCGCTCCGTACAACTAAAACCGGCCCTCAAGTTTCCCCGAGGTGGCGCTGCAAAGGACTCTAGTTCGGACCAACACTTAGACAAGCACTGGCCCGGGGGGGTTAAAATAAAGATGACCCTCGGGATGCGCGACTCCCAAGGGGAAAAGGCTAGGTGGCGAATGGTAAAACCAAGGTTGGGCCTTGCTGGAGGAGTTTTATTCAAGGTGAACTGTCAAGGGGTTCCCATTATTACCCAACCGCGTAAGGAACGCAAAATCCGGGAACATAACACTGATATGACGGAAACTATGGCGGCAAGAGTGGAACAAAACACCAGGCATAAGGCCGAGCCTTCCACCCTTTACCAAGTATATAGATGCATTAATTAAATAAGAGATATTGTGATATCCCAACAAAATATATCCATGTTCCAACACGGAACAAGCTCCAATCTTCACCTGCAACTAACAACGCTATAAGAGGGGCTGAGCAAAGCGGTAACATAGCCAAACAACGGTTTGCTAGGACAATGTGGGTTAGAGGCTTGGATCAACAATATAGGAGGCATGATAAGCAGGTGGTAGGTATCGCATCATAGGCATAGCAAAAGAGCGAGCAACTAGCAAGCAAAGATAGAAGTGATTTCGAGGGTATGGTCATCTTGCCTGAGATCCCGCAAGGAATAAGAATGAGTCCATGAAGAAGACAAACGGACGTAGTTGAACGGGTCCTCACAAACGCGACGTTATCGGAACCAACCCGAAGAAGCAACACCGGAAAGAAGCAAACAACATAGTAAACAACCAACACATCAGCATGGCATGATGCACAATCGAGTATGATGCATGTCCGGTTTAAAGAGGCGTGGCATGGCAAAGTGCACAAACAATCCTACAAATTAAGTGGAGCTCATTATGCAACGGAGTTGCATATTGAAGAAAACACCACATGACTTATTTAGTTCTCTCTCGTTTATGTACCCAACAAGATTAAATGTTGATTACATGGCAAGAGGTGAAGCACAACAAAACTACCTATCTAGGCAAGTTTAAATGAGGCCGGAAGCAACGAACAACAATTCCGGAAAACTCCTCATGTGCATATATTAGGTTAGGTCCTGTTCTGCCCTAAACCATATTTTAGAGTTTTTTAACATGCAAAGCAATGTCACCATGTTAAACTAGGCATTTTTCTACCCCATTTACATATAAACTTTATTAAATTCCGAGTTACGGTTATTTAGTTATGAAATAAATCATTTTAACATGGCATTTATGCAAATTAAAGCAAACAACAAGTTAAACATTTTTTAACATGGATGAAAGTTGCATATTATGAAACTAGATGAAATTCTAAGCATTTTACATATTTAAAACATTTTAAACCGATGTACGGTTTGTGAGATATTAAATGCATGAACACGCGGGTCTTTCTGTAAATATGCAGTCTCTGGGAAAAAGGATAAATTCGCAGCAAGGGAGAAAAAAACTACACGGGCCAAAACTGGCTGCGGGCCTAACAGGAACAGTCGCTGGGGGGGCAGCTCACCATGGGCCAAGGCCCGACTGGAAGCAGAGGAGGCCTGGCGCTGGCTGCGGGCCAGCCACGAGGTGTGGAGGCGTTGGCCTGATGCGCGCTTGTGGCCCAGGAGGCTAGCCACGCTGGCGCTTGAACGGGTCAACGGGGACGAGAGGGCGAAGCAGAGCAGCTCGACAGGGGTCAGCGGGCATGGTGGCACGACGGCAAACTAGGGTCGCAGGGATCCGAGGCGGTGGGGTCGATCTCGGCCGGATCGGGTCAAAACGAGCCGTGGCAGCGCCGGCGTGCTGCGGAAGAGGACCGGCAACGGGGATGTACTCCGGCTAGCTGCGGTGGCTCGAGGTGGAACACCTAGTGGGGACGAGGAAGACCAGGGAGCCCCTCGGGCACGAGAGGAGGCTGGCGTCCCGGCGCTCGCTGGCACAGGGGCGCACGAAGGAGGAGGTCGAGGTGCCTGGTTGCATCGGGAGGACGGATCTCGGGCGCGCTGAGGGAGATGGACACGGGTGTAGCTCCAAGGCCATGGCCTTCCCGTGAACCAGAGAAGAGGAAGACAGTGCGGTCAGGGGAGAGAAGAACCAGGGGAAGGGAGAGAAAGGAAAAGAAGGGGGCGCGGGGCTCATCTTGAACGAAGGTCATCGGCGGCGCGGAGACGAGGCGGGGTCAGGCATTGCTTGCTGCTGCATGGGGCGAGAAGGAGCTGCTGGTTGGCTCGGGGCTGAAAAACAAGGGGAGATGGTGGATCGGGAAGGATCCCGATGGATAGAGTGGTGGCTGGCGGATGGGTAGGCAGGTGAGATCCCAAGGGAGGAGGAGGGAATGGACAGGGGTGGCGGCGGCTAGGAGGATCGATGGGACAAGGCCCCTAGGATCTAGGGTTGGTTGGACCTATATATATGAAAAAGGAAGGAAGTTTTGATCTTCCGATGGAAATTCGACGGACGAGAATAAATAGGTTAGGGAGTCCAATTAACAAAACGAAGATGTTTTATGGATGTTTGGGGATGATCCGGACCCAACGGTAACGATAGTCCGGTTCGGGTTCGGGGAAGTTTCGGACACGGGCGAGGAGACGATGCTCTGCGCAAAGAGGGATTAGGCGAACAAGGTCAAGTGTGAAGCGAAAACCCGATGGGACTCGGAACAGTCAACAAAGGCAGGGGGACACGGCAACTATGAATGGATGCAAGCTTTATGAAAACATGCAAATGCAATTCGCATGATGCGATGATGAATGCAACAAACCAATAAATAACACAGCTGACTCGCAAAACAAGGAAGGCACCTGGAGCGTCGGTCTTGGGGCGTTACAAGCGCCCACGCAGCTGCCCCAAGAAAAGCAAAAATATACATATAGATTTTGTTCCGTCCATTCCACACGTAGTTCCCCATTTTTTTTGTTTATCCCCAATTGGGCTTACAACACATTTCTTTTTCTGTCACAATGACAAGTAGCAAAAAATTAAGGGCGTGAGGGGATTGAACTATGACCTTCCCTATTGTGTCGACGGACGAAGCCAACTCAGCTAGCTTGCAATTATGGAATAGTCCCGCCTTGAAATTTTATACTAAATCACACCAGTTTTTATATGTCCCTAAGTTATCTTGAAATAAGAAGGTTTAGTGAGAATAAGGAAGTTGTCCCGAGAATCATGTGCAGAACGAGGTACTCCACAAATTATTGCTGGAGGTAACTTGCACGTGTCAATAAAATACAATATGCTGGTTGGCTATAGGCTATAATTGAAAAAATTGTGGGCACATGCTAATAAAAGAGAATATGTTGATTTTGCTCTAATTAATAAAAATTGTGGGCACATGAGCGCAAAAATAGTTGAAGAGAATAAACGCTGATAATGAAGGGACATTCATGCCTGCTTATGAGCTATTATGACAATCAAACGAAATTTATGCACTATAATTAGAAAACATGCCCGTGCGTTGCAACGGGAGAAAACAGCCCTTACATGCCTTTACCCATTGAGCATGGCTAAAGACCTCACCCTCATTATCATATAACATAATAAACACGACTAATACCTCATTCTCAGGTCCACATCCTCCATTTCAATATAACACCAGACACATGTTTCCGCTTGTCGTCTTTATCGTCCTCGTCGTCAGTGGTCGCAGTACCAGCTATCACTAACCATGGTTGGCAAGGTCCAATAGCTGGATTGTTGACCTGCCTTCGTGTCCGATGAAGATCAAAAGCGTTGAACACAATTTGTTTTTATCATTTGGCTAATATAATAGGGAAAAGCACTTCACATAATATATGTCCGTGTCATCATGTAAATTGGGTAGTTTCTGTCAGATAGACCATGAAACCTTAGCTGGACTCCTCATGCATTTTGACGGGAGTCATTAGGCCGAGTGAGGCTCATTGTACGTGAAGACGCGAAAGAGAAAATATTCCTTTCATATCCCTAGTTTAATAAAATGAAGTGAAACAAAGCATCATGTGGGCATATTTCAAATATTCGCCAAGTTTTATTAATATATGTTTAGATTAAAACAATTTAGCTACATTACCTCCCATTTAAAAAAACATGTTTACAAAAATGTTTGCCTTTTCAAATTTAAAGTTTAAAAAGTATTTGTGTTTTAAAAATGCTTCCAAATTTGAGGAATAATCACAACAATACCTCCTAGTTTTAGAAAATTGTCTGTATTTTAAAAAATACTCAGGTTTCAAAAAAATAAAAAGACAAATATTTTTCTTTACAAAATGTGCGACTTTAAATTTTTTATTAATGACTTTGCCAAATTTTTGCATTCTAAAATATATTCACTTTGAAAAATAGATTTTCCTCTCAGTATCTGGCGCCACTGTGTACGTAATTTAAAATTTAGTGGTGCTCATAAAACAAATAGTCTTGTTTAGTCTATTGGTAAGCATTTGAGTGCTCTAGCATGAGTGGCAGGGTTCGATTCCTTGCGTTGCAATATTTTTTCTTGGAAATTCTTTTAGCGTGGGCTCTTTGTACGCTAATGGGCCAGCCCATTGCAGCTCTATGCGTCCTGTGAATTTTTTTGATAGACACAAATCGAGAGAAGCAGAAAATGCTGCGATGTACAAAGCCTAGGACGTAAATTATGTGGGTCCACCGTGAACGAAAAATACTGAAGAAACAATCCTCCCTTAATATTAGGGAAAGATTAGAAAAATATGCATTTTTGAAAATTGCATTTTTAGGCGAGAAAAATGTTCACTTTGTTCTAAATATTTTATTTAGATGGTGAAAATTGTTTTTGGCATTTTTAGTATTTTTTTAATAATTTATTAGGATTTCATTCAGGCAGAATTTCTTTTAAAAAATAAGTTTCCGCCCGACTGGGCCAAAGGCCCAGCCGAGCCGGGCCGCTCATTTCGGGCTATGGAAAAGGTTATTCTGCCTTGTGCCCTGCTCTAAGGAGGGGTCAATGTATCAAGTGGGCGGAGCCGAAGTGTGGCGCATCGCCGGGACCGGATATCTATCCGGAACTCCAAAGAAGGCGTCCGAAGATTGGCCTTCGGAATGATTTTATATAGAAGATGTCCCACTGCCGGATCCTATTTGGATTGGCCTACCTGAGTTCGACAATGCTCCCTTAAAGAAGCGCCTAAGATGGCGTCCACGGAGCCCTCAGAGGGACAATGACAGGGACATCATTTACCTGATGGGCCGAATAAGATTGTTAGCCCATTCCGGACTGACCATGATCGGGGTTATGGCCGAATGCATCATGCGGGGGGTGCAACCACTTCAGTACAGAAGCCACCCCATGTGGGACTTCAACGGGGAGGACGACGCCACCCGCTACGGCCGTAAGGGGCCGGATTCAGCTGCCGGTCTACTAAAGATCTTGTCCACTTTGTATAAGGGAGAAGAGGAGGAATTTCTCCGCGTCAACCCACAGGGTGGATTCTCTATGCACAATCCCCCAAGTTGGGTAAGCGGTCGCATTTAGTGGCCCATCTGTTTTGTATTCCCATTGTTAAATATTCAGTCTGACGACTTCAACGCAGGAACTGCGCCAGGCTGTTAAGGAAATAAGCAGCCCTCCTCCACAACCCGAGGACCCACGACGGTCCCTCGACCCGGCCTCTCAAGAGGATCCGGACATATCTGTGGAGCTGATTGATGGAGTGTTCCATCAATTGAGCAAGGACAACGCCTTGGTGGCCATTACGGCCGATTACCCAGGGCTAATCCCGGCCTCCCAGGTAACTAAGATCGAAGTCCCAGTACCCTGAATAGGTGTCCGCCCTCTCGTGTTTTCTGTTTCCTGATTACAACCGAACTTTGCAGGGGAGGTTTTTGAGGCGGAAGGCCGAGCCTGCGGCGACAAGCCAACGAGGGGCCGTAGGGCCCCGTGGGCAGAAAAGAAGTGCAGTCCGGACCGAGGCGTCAGTGCAAAGGTATGGCGCGCCCCCTTATCCCACGTGTTATACCTTCGAGGCACATAGACACTCGTGCTCTCTTCAGGACAAAGAGACCTCGCCAGACTATATCCGGAGAGGCTGTTAATCGCGCCTCCACCAGCCAGGCTCCAAAGCCTGGTCCGGAGGCGGAGGCGAACGCAAGGCGCGCACCAGACGCTCCTCCGATGGAGGATGTGGACGGGTTGTCTGCCACCAACTCTGAGGTGGAGAGTGCCATGAACCACAGGCGTCGCCGGACAATCCTTCGCGACGCTTGTATCTCCCAAGGGGCGTTAGATGCCTTCAATTCAGGAGATGCGTGCCTCCGTGCCACTCAAAATGGTCTAGCCAGAGCCACGGAGCAATATGTAAAAGACATACGGGTAAGAAATTTTTGGTAATTATATATATATATATATATATATATACCAGTAGCCCCCGAGACTTGAAACAGTTAGAATAACTGATTTAAGGATCATTTGTTATGCAGGTTCTTACAGAAAAGAATTCCCTACTGTCCAAGGAGCTGGAAGAGTGCAAAGCCCAACTTGAGGCCGCACTAGCCGCGGCAGGGGTGCCCAAGGAGACCCCCTCTGGTAATATACACTTCGAAAGATAAGTATTTTGCGAAGCACGGCATGGGTGCGAATCTGACAAATGAAATTGCAGATGGCGCCGGATTGAATCCGGAAATGCAACACCTCCTACGCCAGTTAAAGGCTGGTGAGAAGGTGCTGACAAAGGTGAGGCGGGAGAAGAACGATCTCCAAGATGCCAAAACCAAGCTGGGCGTCGAGCTGAAAGATGTTCGTGCCCAGCTGTCAGACTCTGTTAGGGAGAATCAGCGGCTTCGGCGCGGCATATTTAGTAAGTGCTTGAACGAACCTTTGAAAGAAAGTTCAGCGGGGAAGTCGACTAACAGAGCAATGTCTGTAGGTGTGCTAATAGGTCGTCCTACAGAGGAGATGCCCGGTTCTACGGGTGACCTTCTTCCCGAGCTCTCGCAACTACTCGATCGAGTTCGGCAGGCGATGCAAGGCGTCGCCCAGGCCCTGTGGCCATCCATCTCCATGCCCGAAGGTCTTGGAGAGCTTGCGGAGAAGCTAAAGGGAGCACAGCGGCGCTTCCGATTGTGGAAGATATCAGCCTGCCGTCAAGGCGCTAGGGAGGCTTGGGCCATGGTGAAGACGCGGTACACAAAGGCTGACCCCAACCACATGGCCGAGGTCAGTCCTGTAGGGCCCGATGGGAAGGAGATCCCTGTAAGCTTAGTATACGGCCAAGTAGAGTTGGCCGCAAAGTATTCCCAGCAGGACTGTAAATTAGACAGCCTGTTAGATGGTATTGAAGAGGAATACAATCAGTCAAAATGACTATGTAATTTAATTGACATTTATAATGCCTTCTAGCTGGATTGTAGATCATTTGTCATGGCCGACCTTTTCGCTTCAGCCTCGGGACCTAACGGTCCGGAGTGTGTCCGAATTCCCATGCGGTTATATAGGAACCGGGGAATGCATGGAGACCAGACGTAGGGGTCATTAGTGCGTGAACAGACAAGTGCCCGACTAGTTATGTTATATTACATGGTTAGTAAGAAACATCTTCCAGGGAGAATAGTTCCGTTAGGGGTTCCTTTCCCTGGGAGGCATGCCCTAAAGTGCATGTCTATGCTGCGAAAAGAAACGCAGGAAAAACATCTGGGGGCGTATAGATAAATAATAAAAAGGATCATCTTTAGTTCACCAACCGAATATTCCCTTAAGAACGCTAGCTTTCGGCTTCACCCAGTCTAAGGTACACGTCCGACTGACCCGGTAGTAACAATCACAGAGGTGCTCCCTTTACCACCTAGCCGAACAATCGGGAACGTAGGGGTAAGCACAGGAGCCAGGCAACCCAGCTTGGCCAAAACTTAAGTCATATCGATGCATATAATGGTGAATAAAAGGTACATGTGGAAGTGTGACACATGTGTTGGGCATGAAGCCCGTATAAATAAGCTTCTATTAAAAGAAGCCCCCAGGTTTAATGAGTGCGAATAGCACGTCATTTGATGAGCCTTTAAAGGTTATAAGAGAAAGGAAGGGGTGAAGGGGAGAAATGTAAGACAGACAGTATATATAAAAAATGGTCAGAGGAAGGAGACGAATACAGAGTCCGGCGCTAGGCATAGAATCTTCGGAGACGGGCTGCGTTCCATGGGTTTGGCTCGAGTCGGTTATCCGATGCATCTCGCAGGCAGTATGCTCCACCAGTCAGGACTTGGTTAATTATGAAGGGACCTTCCCACTTGGGCTTGAGTTTGTCCTTTTTCTTGTCCGGCAGGCGTAGAACTAATTCGCCAACGTTGTAATTTTTGGCCCGTACTTCTTTGCTCTGGTATCTTCGAGCCTGCTGTTGATAGAATGCGGAACGGGCTTTTGCCACGTCGCGCTCCTCCTCCAATGCGTCCAAACTGTCCTGCTGATCGAGCTCAGCTTCTCTTTCTTCGTACATGCGCACTCGAGGTGAGTCATGAATTATGTCGCAAGGCAAAACTGCCTCTGCGCCGTACACCATAAAGAATGGTGTGTATCCGGTGGTGCGATTCGGCGTGGTCCGCAGCCCCCAGAGAATAGAGTCGAGCTCCTCTACCTAGTGCGTGTTAGATTCCTTGAGGGACCGCACTAATCTGGGTTTGATGCCGCTCATGATAAGACCATTTGCACGTTCGACCTGGCCGTTAGTTTGTGGGTGATAGACAGAAGCATAATCGAGCTTGATGCCCATGTTTTTGCACCAGAGTTTTACCTCATCGGCCGTGAAGTTCGTGCCGTTATCAGTGATGATGCTGTGGGGGACGCCGTAACGGTGTACAACCCCGGATATAAAGTCTATCATCGGTCCGGATTCGGCCGTCTTAACAGGCTTGGCTTCTATCCATTTGGTGAACTTATCCACCATGACCAGTAAGTATTTTTGCTTGTGGGTTCCGCCTTTAAGGGGTCCAACCATGTCAAGCCCCAGACCACGAAGGGCCAAGTAATGGGGATAGTTTGGAGGGCGGTGGGTGGCATATGGCTTTGGTTTGCAAAGAGCTGGCAACCGGTGCATCGTTGGACTAAGTCCTGAGCGTCTGCCCGGGCCGTCGGCCAATAAAAGCCTGTACGGAAGGCCTTGCTTACAAGGGACCGAGCTGCAGCGTGATGACCGCCGAGTCTGGCATGAATTTCAGCCAGGAGGTTCCGCCCCTCCTCTTCGGAGATGCACCTTTGAAGGACTCCGGTAGTGCTTTTCTTATAAAGCTCTCCCTCGTGGACTCTGTAGGCTTTGGATCGCCGCACTATGCAGCGTGCCTCATTTTGGTCCTCGAGGAGTTCCTGCCTAGTAAGGTAGGCGAGGAATGGTTCTATCCACGGGGCGATGACGGCCATTATTACGTGGGCTGAAGGTGTTATTTCATTGGCAGAGCCTCCGATTGTGTCAGAATGTTTGGTGTCGGGCAGTGCGGTTGGGTCCGGGCTGTTATTGTTCGGCTCCCCTTCCCATACTACGGATGGCTTAAACAACCTTTCCAAAAAGATGTTGGGGAGGACTACACCGCGTTTTGCGCCGATGCGTGCCAGGACATCTGCCGCATGATTATTTTCCCGGGCTATATGATGAAATTCGAGCCCCTCGAACCAAGCTGACATTTTTAGGACGGCGTTGCGGTAAGATGCCATTTTTGGATCCTTGGCATCGAAGTCTCCATTTATTTGGGATATTGCGAGGTTCGAGTCCCCGCGCACCTCTAGGCGTTGAATGCCCATGGATACTGCCATCCGGAGACCATGTAAAAGGGCCTCATATTCGGCTGCATTGTTGGAGTCCGTGTACATAATCTGGAGTACGTATTGAACTATGTCTCCTGTGGGGGACGTCAGAACGACGCCGGCCCCTAGTCCAGCCAACATCTTGGAGCCGTCGAAATGCATGATCCAATTTGAATATGTGCCGTACTCTTTAGGGAGTTTGGCCTCCGTCCATTCTGCGACGAAGTCGGCCAAGACTTGCGACTTGATGATCGCCGTGGCTTATAAGTTATGTCGAACGGGAGGAGCTCAATGGCCCATTCTGCAATCCGGCCCATTGCGTCACGGTTGTTTATAATATCGTTAAGTGGTACTTCTGAGGCTACTGCTATTGAACACTCTTGAAAGTAGTGTCATAGCTTCCGGGATGCCATGAATACCGCATACGCAATCTTTTGATAATTCGGGTACCGTGATTTGTAGTGAGTGAGGACAGTGGACACATAATAGACCAGCTTTTGAAGGGGGGATTTGTGTCCGTCCGTTTCTTGTTCGACCACGAGCACTGCGCTTACAACCTGATGTGTCGCTGTAATGTATAATAGCATTGGTTCGCCAATGTTTGGCGTGGCCAGGACTGGGTTTGTTGCCAGTATGGCTTTTATTTTGTCGAGTCCGGCCGTGGCTGCATCCGTCCATTCGAAGTGTTCGGTGCGCCGAAGGAGGCGGTAAAGGGGTAGGGCCTTTTCTCCCAAACGGGAGATAAGGCGGCTTAGACCCGCCATGCATCTGGTTAACTTTTGCATTTGTTTGAGGTCCTTTGGGATATCCAGTTGCGACAGAGCTCGGATCTTGGCTGGATTTGCTTCAATTCCTCTACCGGATACAATGAAGCCCAAGAGCTTTCCGGCTGGAACGCCGAAAACGCATTTTTCCGGGTTGAGCTTGATGTCGTATGTTGGGAGGTTATCAAATGTGAGCCTCAAGTCGTCTACTAGAGATTCGACGTGTCTTGTTTTGACGACCGCATCATCTACATATGCCTCCACTGTTTTGCCGATCTGGTTTGCCAGACATGTCTGAATCATGCGCTGATATGTTGCGCCGGCGTTTTTGAGCCCGAAGGGCATCGTGTTGAAGCAGAATGGGCCGTATGGTGTGATAAATGCCGTTGCGGCTTGGTCTGGTTCTGCCATCTTGATTTGATGGTAGCCGGAATATGCGTCGAGGAAACACAACGAATCGTGTCCTGCGGTAGCGTCGATAATTTGATCGATGCAGGGGAGGGGGAAGGGATCCTTTGGGCAAGCCTTGTTAAGGTCTTTAAAATCAACACACAGGCGCCAGGATTTGTCCTTCTTTGGTACCATCACCAGGTTTGCTAGCCAGTCCGGATGGTTTATATCTCTGATGAATCCGGCCTCCAATTGCTTTGCTAGCTCCTCTCCCATGGCCTGTCTCTTAGGTTCAGAAAAACACCGAAGAGCCTGTTTGACAGGTTTGAATCCTGTTTGGATATTTAAGATGTGCTCGGCCAGCCTGCGTGGGATTCCTGGCATGTCTGAAGGGTGCCAGGCAAAAATGTCCCAGTTCTCTCGCAGGAACTCTCGCAGTGCGGCGTCTACATCAGGGTTTAGCTGTGCCCCGATGGAAGCTGTTTTATTGGGGTCCGTTGGATGGACTTGGAATTTGACTATTTCGTCCGCCGGTTTAAAGGAGGTGGACTTGGATCTTTTGTCGAGTACCACATCGTCCCTATTCACCTTAGAGCGTAGCGCAGTCAGTTCCTCAACCGCTAGGGCTTCGGATAGTGCCTCGAGGGCCAGTGGGCTGTCTTGTTTTCAGCGCGGAGTGTTATGTCCGGATCACTAGCGAGAGTGATGATCTCGTTAGGCCCGAGCATCTTGAGCTTCATGTACCCGTAATGGGGTATTGCTTGGAAGATTGTAAACGCTTCACGTCCTAATAGAGCGTGATAACCGCTGCTGAACGGAGCCACATGGAACATGATCTCTTCGGACCTGTAATTATCCGGCGTGCCAAACACCACATCTAGTGTGATTTTTCTTGTACAGCGCGCTTCCCGACTGGGGATTATTCCTCTAAAGGTTGTGCTGCTTCGCTCAATGCGGTTCCAGTCTATTTCCATTTTTTAAAGGGTTTCCTCATAAATGAGGTTCAATCCGCTGCCGCCGTCCATGAGTACCTTGGTAAGAAGAAAGCTGTCCACTATTGGACTGAGGACCAATGCGGCTGGTGCTCGGGCTGTTCGGAATTTAGGTTCATCACTGGCGTTAAAGGTAATAGCCGTGTCACTCCATGGGTTTATTGTTGCTACTTGGTAGACTTCGGCAAGGCTGCGGAGTGTCCTTTTTCGCATATTATTTGATGCAAAAGTCTCGAAGACTGCTAATACCGTATTGGTGTCTCTGGGGTGGCTTTCTGTGGCTTCCGGAATTAGGAGATTTTCACCAATTTTGGCCACCTGTCGGAGTATCCAACATGCTCTAAGGCTGTGAGTTGGTGTGGCGTCCTCTGTACTATGAATTTTACAGGGTCCATTAAGCCATCCTTCCAGTACGGTTCCGTGCCCTGTAGAGGGTTTTTGCTTTTTGGGGTTTGACCCGGGTGTCTGGCGATGATGCACCCTTTTATTTCGGACTGGGTTTGTATTCAGGGCCAGATCGTCCTAAAATTTTATTTCGGTTTTCCAGGCGCTTTCCATCGCACAGTACTTTCGTACTATGGACGCCAAGTCAGCGAAGCGTGTAATATCACGGCAACTTATGGCGTTGAGGATTCCCTTGTTCGTGCAATTATTGCAAAAGATTGAGATTGCGTCTTCCTCGCGGCAGTCCTTTATCCTGTTCTTAACCAGTAGGAATCTGGCCCAGTAATGATGTACTGTTTCATCAGGCTCTTACCTAATTTGGGATAGATCGCTTATGTTCGAGTGGGTGGGCGGAATTAAATCCGAAGCCTTACCCCATCTGAGGCTTAGAGGCCGAGGAATTTCCAAACTCGAAAATTTGGATTCCTGGATGCTGTCCAATGAATCCAGCCCGTCGCCTGACTCTAAGTTCAGGTCTTGAGTGATGTCCTCCCCTCTGCGAGTATCCGGCTTGGAGGGACCGAGAATCCGGATGTAGCTATTCCTTAAGATAGATGAAGGGTCGCCGCATTGTCCCTCTACCACGGCAACGTGATGGGTGACTTGGGGAGAGTTAATCTCTCTCAGATCGGGTTTAGGCCCAATCTGGTTGTAATCCGTAGCGACTCCCAGGGCGGCGATGCGATCCAAGAGCTCGTTTATTGAGGAGACATCCATTGGATCTAACTGCTCGGCGAGTTCCGAGCTGACATGAAGATTTTTTTCGATGGCTCGAGAGGTCATCATCGGCGCAGAAGCCGAACAGGTGGTCATAAGAAAACCACCTAGCCGGAGGGTTTGGCCAACAGCCAAAGCTCCCTTAGCAACAGTGCCGTCTTTAAAGACGGGGTGAGGCATCCTTCCTGATGGCGACGACACAGAGGAACTCTTAATGAAAGCACCAATGTCGGTGTCAAAACCGGTGGATCTCGGGTAGGGGGTCCCGAACTGTGCGTCTAGGCCGGATGGTAACAGGAGGCAAGGGACACGAAGTTTTACCCAGGTTCGGGCCCTCTCGATGGAGGTAAAACCCTACGTCCTGCTTGATTAATATTGATGATATGGGTAGTACAAGAGTAGATCTACCACGAGATCGGAGATGCTAAACTCTAGAAGCTAGCCTATGGTATGATTGTTGTTGTGTATGTTGTCCTACGGACTAAAACCCTCCGGTTTATATAGACACCGGAGAGGGTTAGGGTTACACAAAGTCGGTTACAATGGTAGGAGATCTGCATATCCGTATCGCCAAGCTTGCCTTCCACGCCAAGGAAAGTCCCTTCCGGACACGGGACGAAGTCTTCAATCTTGTATCTTCATAGTCCAGGAGTCCGGCTGAAGGTATAGTCCGGCTATCCGGACACCCCCTAATCCAGGACTCCCTCACTAGGGTTTTCAGATCGTCAGCAAGGCAAGTAACACTTTGATCATACCCCTTTATTACCAAGTTTTTATGCATTAGTTGCAAACCCTCAAACATTGCATGAGTAGGATCTTCTTAACATGTTGGTATTGGGAAGTAATTGTTGAGGTAGTACCTATTGCCCTTTTCATTCAAACCCTGGGAGTTACTTCTACGTTATGCTTATACCGCTATGCTATGCTCGTAGACGTGGTTTGGTTTGAGTGATTCATGACAGTTGTGATTATTATGATGAAACTAAGGGTTTATTTAAGGTGGCTACTTTAACACACATATGGGTGGATTGTTTGTGGGCACCTGGGGTAATCCAGTGTTGTCCAAGGAGATCCCGGGGAATCCGTGTGATCATCCTATGGCCCGCCACCCAGGCTCAAAGGGATCATAATGTTATTCATGCTGGAAACTTCCGTGTGCAGCCACAAGCCATTATGGGCTCTGGCATAGTTGAGTATGTGGCGTGACCTCTTTCAGTGGTAAACTAGCAAATGTAGGGGATCTAGGTGGTACGGTTTACCCGTTGAAAGGGCTAATGCTTCTGAAAGACTGTGTCTCGGTCATCCGTTTCTCAAACATCATGTAGTGCGAGAAATCAACGGAGGAGATCGAGTCTTGTGGGGAAAAGTGCGCAAACCTCTGCAGAGTGTACAAACTAATCATGGTTAGCCGTTTCCGTAGTTATGGACATCTTGAGTATCTGGTGCTTGAATTATTATGTTGATCTCATCACTCTACTTAAATTAACTTGTTGGGTTAATGATTATTAATTTGGGATTGAATTGGGGTTACCATTCTCAATGTTTTCAACAAACATTGTAGTAAAATAAAATATATTCCTTTGTTGTAGGGAAAAACTAGCTTTCTGCAAAAATAACCATAGAGCCTCCACCAGCCAAATATGCATATAGTTATAGATGCTACTTGTTCATTGCTATACAATGTTATTTTGCCAGCATATTCCATGTGTTGACCCATTTTGGGCTGCAACGTATTATGTTGCAGACTTTTTAGATGAAGAGTAAGGTGCTCTAGGTCGTTGTCTTGCACTCAGCTATGCTGTTGGAGTTGATGGACTCATTTTAACTTCTAAGCCTTCCGCCGTTATCTTCATTTGATGGCCTTCAGCCATATTATTGTAATAAGTACTCTCTTTTGAGAGATTCGATGTAATAAGTGTGTGATTGAACTCTGTTATAAAACCTTCGAGTACTGTGTGTGTCAGCATTACCGATCCAGGGATGACACTTATGCACCGAGATTTGACCGTTTGATGTCTGATCGCTACAAGATGGTATCAGAGCACACGTTGACTGTAGGACGCGACCACTAAGATAAGCCTTAGGTCACTCTTCTCTACTCATTTCTGACTCTTCTCCACTTTCGACCCTATAGATGGCGGATTCAATGAACAAGTTTGCTCAACCGGATGAAGACACCCCTTTTGGACAACACTTGAAGAAGGCCACTAGATACCTGAACATCGGAATACCAAGCTTCACCGGGACCTGCACCGCCACTCTACCAGAAGAAGAGCGCTGGACCATTCGAGTACATGTTCCAGGAAGGACATTCACACCAGTTACTGAGCCCATAGAGTTTTCCTTTGATGCACCAACCTAGAGTCTAGGAGAGAGCATGGCAACTCACATCGCCATGGTACGCATCGGCGAAGTTTACCACAAGGATCTTAAGGACACCATCTACCACATATGTGGACGCCGAGATGAGCAATGAGATATGATCAGCACCAGGAGGGACAAGTCCATTGCAGCCTACATCCAGGAGTTAAACCAACACATTCATCGTCGGGAGAACCAAATGTGCGCCAGCATGATAGACCTGAAGAAGTTGATCACCAAGAACATAGAGCTAGAAGAGGAACTCAAGTCTACACGCGATGGATATGAAGAGGAAATTGTAGTACTACTTGAGAACGAAGATCTGAAGAAGAAGCTAGGAATATTCATTGGAGACCCTACGCCAAGAGGTGACGACCACCCCGAAGACTACATCATCATCGATGACACCGACTCCGACCATGATAGTGATGATGACTATGAGGACGAAGCTGGAGCAGATATCATGGAGTCCTCTTCCGATCAAAATTTCTAGTCGACCACCATATTATCAGTAGTAATCCCCCATGTACATAGTAGTAGTCCGAATATTTTATAACGGTAGCTAGATCGATTGTATGCCCTTGTTTGAATTGAGTGGTCTGACACGATTGTGTTTGTCTCATGTGCATATGGGTAGTGATTTTTCTCCCTAGACCTCACTCTATTCTAATCTCTCCCCTCTAAACCTATCAGATGCCTCCGAGACGTGACCCTGGATTTGTTTTCCCACCAGTTGATCCAGCAGTAGAATGCCTTGATGCAGCTCCTAGTCTAGAACCAAGGCAACAACAACAACAATAACAATAACAACCCACTTCCACCACCACCAGTTGACAACTTAGCCTGTTTTCCGACGTTGAATCCGCTGGTGTTTTCCAGTAGCACCGAGCCAATTTTTGCTAATGACTGGCTCCGCAGGATTGGAAGGGAGCTAACCACCGCAGGTTGCACAGATGCTGAGAAGGTGCACTTTGCCGCACATCAATTGGATGGACCTGCAGCCTCATGGTGGGAGAATTACACAACCACTTTCCCCATAACCAATGTCACATGGGATCAGTTGCATCATGCTTTTCGCACATCCCATGTCTCTACAGGAGCAATGAATATGAAGAAGAATGAGTTCCGCAACTTACGCCAGGGAAATCGTACTATGGGGTAGTACGTGGATGAGTTTAGCAAGTTAGCCTGCTATGCCCCAGATGATGTGGCCACAGATGCCGCGAAGCAAGAGAAGTTTATGGAAGGGCTGAATGATGAGATGGGTATGCAGTTGATGGTGGCAACATTCACTAACTACCAGGAGTTGGTAGATCGGGCCCTTATGATTGAAAACAAACAACAGCAGATAGAGAGCCGTAAATGGAAGTATGGACATGGGAAGTACAATTCTAGAGCTCAGTAGAAGCCTCGCTTTACCCCTAACTCCAGAGGTTACACCCATAACCATGGAGGCCATACCCACAATGGAGGAAGATTACATAACCACAATGGGCCTAAGAATGGAAACTAGAATGGAGCAAGCAGCAACCAGAACCGTCCCAACCCAGCAACGCCCACCAAGAAGGACCTGAGCCATGTTACCTGCTACAAGTGCAGGAAGAATGGCACTATGCCAACGATTGTTCTGAGCTAAAGAATGGCAATGGAAATGGAAACTCTGGGAAGAATCCCAATCCCTTCAGCAGAGGTCAGGTGAACCACATCAACATGGAGGAGGTTGAAGATCAGCCTGACGCAGTGATCGGTAAGTTTTTGATTAAGTCATTTACCGCACTCGTTCTTTTTGACACTGATGCGTCGCACTCATACATTTCAAGGGGATTTGTGGACAAGTTTAAGTTACCAACCTTAGCCCTTAGGTCACCCATGTTAGTAAGCTCGCCAGGAGCAGAGTATATGGCCAGCCGATGGTTTGATCGGTTACCCTTGACCATTGGTGGCCATGTTTTCCCCTCAAACCTAATAATTTTGGAGTCACAGGGATTGGATATAATATTAGGCATGGATTGGTTATCGAAGTATCGAGGAAACATCGATTGTGCTAGTAAGTCAATTTTACTCACCACCCTGGAGGGAAAAAGGATCAAGTATGTGTCTAGGCATGCGCCAAGGAGGACCCAAGTAAATTCTCTCTCGGGAGTTGTTCAGGAGGAAGTGCCTGTTGTGAAGGATTGCCCGGATGTATTTCTAGAGGAACTACCAGGCATGCCACCAGATCAAGACATAGAATTTTTGATTGAGCTGTTGCCAAGCACCGGACCAATATCGAAGAGACCGTATCGGATGCCCGCAAATGATCTGGAGGAAATTAAGAAGCAGATTAAGGAGTTATTGGAAAAAGGTTACATCTGACCATGTTCATCACCGTGGGGAGCCCCAGTGCTCTTAGTTGAGAAGAAGGATGGATCTTTGAGAATGTTTGTTTATTATCGAGCATTGAATGAGGTGACGATCAAGAATAAGTACCCACTACAGATGATCAATGATCTATTTGACCGGTTGCAAGGAGCTAAAGCATTCTCCAAGATCGATCTGCGATCAGGATACCACCAGCTGAAGATCCGAGAATAGGATATACCTAAGACAGCTTTTACCACAAGGTACGGGCTATATGAGTACACGGTCATGTCATTTGGACTGACTAATGCCGCTAAATATTTCATGAGCATGATGAACAAGGTGTTCATGGAGTTCTTGGATAAGTTTGTTGTGGTGTTCATCGATGATATTTTGGTGTACTCGAAGAATGAAGAGGAACACAAGGAACACTTGCGCTTAGTTCTCGAGAAGCTCAGGGAACATCAGTTGTAAGCCAAGTTTAGCAAGTGTGAGTTTTGGTTCAAGGAAGTGGGATTTCTTGGACATGTTATATCGGGAGAAGGTATAGCAGTAGACCCCACCAAGGTTCAGTCTATCACTGAGTGGCTGGCACCCACCTTAGTTGGAGAGATCCGTAGTTTTCTAGGACTCGCATGATATTACAGGAGGTTCATTCAGAATTTCTCCAAAATTGTGAAACCCATGACCGAGTTGTTGAAGAATGACACCAAGTTCATATGGACCAAGGATAGTGAGGCCAGTTTTGAGGAGTTCAAGAAACGTTTGGTTACAGCCCCAGTGCTGATTCTTTCGGATATACGCAAGGATTTCCAAGTGTATTGCGACGCTTCTCGCTTAGGACTTTGGGGTGTACTTATGCAGGATGGAAGAGTTGTTTCATATGCCTCACGGCAGCTTCGACCTCATGAGTTAAATTATGCCACCCATGATTTGGAGTTAGTAGCCATAGTGCATGCGCTTAAGACCTGGAGACATTTTCTGATTGGAAACAGATGTGATGTGTACACGGATCACAAGAGTTTGAAGTACATTTTCACACAGAAGGAGTTGAATCTTAGGAAGAGGAGATGGTTGGAGCTCATAAAGGATTATGATGTGAAGTTGCATTATCATCCAAGGAAGGCCAATGTCGTAGCAGACGCTTTGAGCCGCAAGAGTTATGCCAATACCGTCGTAAGCGGAGGATTACCGCAGGAATTAGTTGACGATCTCAAGGTACTTCGTTTGGAGATAGTTCCAAGAGGTTTTGTTGCAGCAATGGAGGTTTAGTCTATGTTATTGCGAAAGATCCGAGAAGCTCAGAAGGGTGATGAGGAAATCGCTGAGATAAAGGAGAAGATGAACAAGGGAAAAGCCAAGGGTTTCTGTGAGGACGAGCACGAGACTTTATGGTTTGAGGATCGTATATATGTGCCCAATAATGCTGAGATCAAGAAGTTAATACTTTAGGAAGCTCATGACTTGACATACTCGATTCACCCCAGAAACACCAAGATGTATTTGGATTTGAAGGAATGTTTCTGGTGGATAGGTATGACGAAAGATATTGCCGAGTATGTAGCAGTATGTGATGTATGTCAGAGAGTGAAGGAAGAACATCAGAAGCCAACGGGATTGCTTCAGCCTATGCCGATACCCGAGTGGAAGTGGGACAAGCTTGGTATGGATTTCATCACCGGATTACCCAGGACCCGATCGGGATATGACTCAATCTGGGTAGTAGTTGATCGCTTGACCAAGGTAGCTCACATTATCCCAGTGAAAACCACATATACAAGCACGAAGTTGGCCAAGATATATATGACCAGGATCATATGTCTGCATGGAGTTCCGAGGACCACCGTATCAGAGAGAGGGACACAGTTTACTTCGAAGCTTTGGAATCAGCTCCACCAGACTTTGGGTACTAGGCTAGAGTTCAGTACAGCCTTTCATCCGCAGACAGATGGACAGACAGAGAGAGTCAATCAGATTCTGGAGGACATGTTGAGAGCTTGTGCGCTAGATTATGGATCTAGTTGGGATGACAATTTGCCTTACGCAGAGTTCTTATACAACAACAGTTATCAGGCTAGTTTGAAGATGGCACCTTTCGAAGCCTTGTTTGGAAGGAGATGCAGGTCACCGTCAATGTGGGATGAAGTTCGAGACCGTCAGTTGTTTGGACTAGATCTGATCAAAGAGTCTGAAGAGAAGGTTAAGTTGATTCGAGATAGACTGAATGTAGCTCAGTCCAGGTAGAAGAGTTATGCCGATACTAAACGCAAGGAGGTAGTCTATGAAATTGAAGACAGAGCATATCTTCGTGTGTCACCACTCCGAGGAGTTAAACGATTTGGAGGTAAAGGAAAGTTAGCCTTGAGATTTGTAGGACCGTACCGAGTTCTGGAACGTATGGGAGAAGTTGCCTACAAGTCAGAGTTACCCGAAGGATTGTCAGGAGTTCAAGATGTGTTTCACGTTTCCTAGCTGAAAAAGTGCCATGATGAGATGTCTGATATTCCTCTGAGAGATCCAATGTCCCTGGAAGCAATTCACTTGGAGAGTAATCTGACCTACGAAGAGAAACCCATCAAGATTCTTGAGTTTGCTAGCCGAGTTACACACAGCAACGTTATCAAGTTTTGCAAAGTTCAGTGGAGCCACCATACCGAGGATGAAGCCACCTGGGAGCGAGAAGAAGACCTATGAAAGACCACCCACACCTATTTTCTAGCCAACCCGAATCTCGAGGGTGAGATTCATCTTAAGGGGGTAGGTTTGTAACATCCCAATTTTCAATTTGGATGGTACACATAGGTCATCATATGCATAACATATTTTATTTGCAATTTGGTTGTGATCCTAGAAATCTTAAGGAACTCAAGGACCCAAGGAGAGAGTTGGGGATTTCATTTATTTTCATATTTGAAATTTTTCTCAAATTTAAAAAGAGGATCAATTTGGTTTTAATATTTTTCTATCCAATTATTTCCAAAATTTAAATTAAAAGAGTGAAGATAATATGACCTCTTCAAAAAGAGAGGAACATTAGAGGACATTTTTTAAAATTAAATAAATATTTTATTTGAATTAAAAAATATGCATTTTTGAAAATTGCATTTTTAGGCCACAAAAATGTTCACTTTGTTCTAAATATATTTTTAGACAGCAAAAATTGCCTTTGACATTTTTAGTATTTTTATATTTTATTAGGATTTTATTTGGCTGGAATTTCTGGAAAAAAAATAAAAAATAAGTTTCCGCCCGACTGGGCTAAAGGCCCAGCCGAGCCGGGCCGCTGCCGCCTCCCCGCGCGGGAGCCGTGCCGCCGCCGGACTCCACCACTGCCGCCCACTCGCCCAAGGAAAGCCACCCCCTATATACGGCGCCCCGGCCCCTCTCCACCCCAAGCCACGGCCCGAGCTGACGCCGCCTGCTGCCGCCACTGCTCCGCCGCCCGCCAGCCCGCTGTAACATCCCAAATTTTCAATTTGGATGTTTATAAATAGATCATTCATATGCATCCATGATTTATGCATTTTCGCCCCATTTGTATTATTTGATTTTGATGCAAGGAACTTTGAGCAACTCAAGGACCAAAAGAGAGAGTTGGAAGTTTCCCTAAAACCCACTTTTGAAATTTCAAAATTTGGAAATTGGATCAAACTTGGTTCCACCAAAAAAAATTATTTCCATTATTCCAAAAATAAAATAAAGAGAGAAGATAAAATGACTTCTTCAAAATCAGAAGTAAAATATTGGAATTTGAATTTGGAACCAAAATATATTTGTTGGGTTTTATTTGCAATTTATCTTATTAGTTTAGCAAAAATATTTATTTTTAAAAAATTTGCATTTTAGGTCGGATAAATGTTCACAAGGTCATATATAAGACCATATTATTATGTGAACATTTTTCTTGTTTAATAATAATTCTGAGAGAGCGAACAATTTATTGTTTGATTATCTAGTCTAATATTGATTTTAGTTAAGATTTCTCTCTGTCAGCCTATCTAGCCCATCTATCTATTTTTTTCTCCTTTGCCCTTGGCCCAACTTCTCCCACTAAGGCCCATATCTTCCAGCCCAACCGATGGCCATCTTCCTCCTGTCATCGTTACAGGAACATGAACAGAGAGCAACAGCCATGGACGCCTGTACCTCGATCCCTCCCTTCCTCTCCCTCTCCCAACTCAATAACTGCCGGAACCGGTTCCCCTTACCTCCCTCGACCCCTCCCATCCCCAGGTGCGCCTCCTAGACAGCCATAATGGCCACCACGAACGCTTCATACTGCAGCCATTAAACACATTAATTCCGGCAATGCCCCGCTCTCCTCTGGCTTCCCCTGACCCTCTATAAAAGCCCATGGAGACGACCAAGTTCCCCTCGTCCGAAGCCCTCTCCTTCTGGAGCTTTTCCCCCTCTCTAACCTCGCCAATTGCTCGCCGGAGTTCGTGTATTCCGGTGACCTCTCACCGCGTGTACAGGAAGCAATCTACAACCACAAGTTGATCAAGTGGTTCACCTCATCGTCCTCTACACCGTCCCGCACACATCCTTCGCCGAAGCACACCGGATCCACCATCTTCCTCATCTCCGGCGACAAGTCCGGTGAGCACCCAGTCAACCAATCAGAAAGTGCCACTTGGCATCTGGCCGAATTTATTTCTCTTTTTCTAGTATTTTTCCAATCTCAGATTCTATACCAATTCTTGATTCTTGTATATCTTTTAGTATATAGATCCGATTTAGTTGATTCTTTTTCCTACTAATTCATAGAAATATCCTCTATCTAGAGAACCAAACGAAAAATATTTTCGAAAATTTTAAAATTTGAATTCAAATAGATCTGAATTCAAACTTCGTTAGGCCGTAACTCGAGGTTTGTAACTCCGTTTTAGGTGTTTCTTTTTGCAAATCGAAGCTCGTAACGTGTACTTTCTTTTAGACCCAAACACACATATTTTTGCTACTGTAAAAATTATGTTATGTACAGAAACTTTATTTGTTGTTTTGGAGTTTTTCGAAGTCTTTCATTTGTTTTCTTTTTGGATCTTTTGCTTGTATGCTTATGTATGTTATTGCTTGCTTACGCTAGATCATCCGGAGTGCGAGGCTTGCTACTATGAATCTTTAGAGTTCAACGATCGTCAGCAAGGCAAGATCACACTTTGATGATAATTTTCAATACCCAGTTTTTAATATGCATTAGTTTCACACTCAAAGATTGCATGAATAGGATTGGGAACATGTGGTTATGCTATGTAGTTCATGTGGTAGGAACCTATGACCTTTTATCACCCCGGGAATATTCGTTATATCATATATTTCTTAGCCATGCTCGTAGACGGGGATTGGTATGTGTGATTCATGCAAGTTGCGAGAGATAATAATTTTGGGATAACCTAAGTTGGCAACTTTAATACACATCTGGGTGGATTGTTTGGGGCACCTGGAGAAACCAGTGCTTGCCCAAGGGGAATCCCGGAGTACCGGTGTGATTACCCTAGGCCCGCCACCCAGGCTCAAAGGGATCATAAGATATTTCAGGCCTAGAAACTTCTGTGTGCAGCCACAAGTCATTATGGGCTCTGGCATAGTTGAGTAAGTTGTGTGACCTCTTTCCGTGGTAGACTTGCTGATGTAGGGGAAAGTAGGTGTATCGGTCTATCCAGGGTTAAGGGGAAACACTTCTGAAAGGCTATGTCTCGATCTTCCGATCATGGTGGTGGTCGAGTCTTGTGGGGAAAAGTGCGCAAACCTCTGCAGAGTGTACAAACTAATCATGATTAGCTATGTCCCCGGTTATGGACAACTTGAGTATCTAGAAGTGAATTATTGGTTGATCTCATCACTCTATTTAATGAAATTATTGGGTTATTAATAAATTGGGAATTTTGGGATTGAGTTGGAGGAACCTTCTTAATAATGACATTTTTAACTTAGTAGTAATAAAAAAATTATTCCTTTGTTGTAGGGTAAAATTAGCTTTATGCAAAATAAAACTTAGAGCCTCCACCAGCTAAATTTTTCATACAGAGATAGTCTTTTCATTTATTATTATTCTATGGTGTGAAATTGCCAGCATATTCCATGTGCTGACCTACACGGCTGCAACGTCTCATGTTGCAGACTTTTCCGACGAAGATTAAAGGTGTGATAGGTCGTTGTTCTGCACTCAGTTTGCCGTGGAGTTGGATGGACTCGTTTACATTTGAAGCTTCCGCAGTTATGTTTATTTAGATGGCCTTTGGCCATATTATTGTAATAAATACTCTTTTGAGAACCTCGATGTAATAAAGTGTGATTGAACTCTATTATAATTCCTCGAGTATTGTGTGTGTCAGCATACCGATCCAGGGATGACACTTAAGCACAGAGACTTTGATCCATTTTGGGTCGGGTCGCTACAAGATGGTATCAGAGCACACGCTGACTGTAGGACGCGACCACTAGGAAATGGAAAGCCGTAGGAAGAAAACTCTATTTTACGACTTCCTTAAATATCCGTTGGTCTATACTCTTCTCTATTCATTTCTATCTCTTCTCCACTTCAATAAAATAGTTGTTGAACCCCATCACCAAGTTGCTCAGCGCGATGATACCATGACCTATGAAGACATCATTGATGACGAAGAAGAAGAAGCTAGAGTTGACTTTGATTTGAGAAGATTTAGTTCAGACCACCACTACCAAGTTGAGTCCAACGAATGATTGCGGTAGTATGAAGAGATCATATCTCTTGTGGATATGACCTTACCTGTAGGTTTTTGCTTGTGTGGTGTGATCTGTGTGAATTGCTTGATTTGAAGTTTTCTTGCTATCATAAGCATATGGGTAGTGATTTCTCTCATTAGGCCCTTATTCTATTCTAATTTCTCATCCACTCTAAACCTAATAGATGCCTCCGAGACGTGACCCGGAATTCCCACCGGAACTTACCCAGTTGATCCAGAACCAGAATGCCCTCATGCAGCTACTCATCAAGAATCAGAACCAGAACAACAAAAACCCACTGCCACCACCCCCGGTCGACAACCTTACCCGTTTCCTGAGGTTGAACCCACCAGTGTTCTCTAGCAGCACAGAGCCGATCGTTGCAGATGACTGGCTTCGCAAGATCGGAAGAGAGCTGACACCGCGGGATGCACTAATGCTGAGAAGGTGTGCTTTACCGCACATCAACTGGATGGACCAGCAGCCTCGTGGTGGGAGAATTACACCACCACATTCCCCATAGCCAATGTGACTTGGGATCAGTTCCAGCAGGCGTTCCGTACCGCGCATGTTTCAGCCGGAGCTATGAGTCTGAAGAAGCGTGAGTTCCGCAACTTACGCCAAGGAAATCGTTCTGTTGGTGATTATGTGGAGGAATTCAGCAAGTTATCCAGGTATGCTCCCGGAGACGTGGCTGATGATGCCGCTAAGCAGGAGAAATTTCTGGAGGGACTAAACGATGATCTGGGACTTCAGTTGACTGTGGCTACTTTTAACAATTATCAAGAGTTGGTCGACAAGGCCCTCATTCTGGAAGGCAAGTAGCAGCAGGTGGAGAATCGCAAGAGGAAGTACGGACAGGGAAAGTACAACTCTGGAGTTCAGCAGAAGCCCCGTTATACCCCATACACGGGAAATAATGGATCAGGATCCGGCAAGTATGGTGGACACACTCACCATAACCATGGAGGAAATTCACATCATGGAGGGAATGGACACAACCATAATGGATATAGGAATGGGAATGGGAACGGAGGAAACAACAATCAGCATCAGTCCAACCCTGCTACACCGGCAAAGAAGGATTTGAGCCACATTACCTGCTTCAAGTGCGGGAAGACCGGACACTACGCCACCGAGTGTCCCGAGGCAAAGAACGGGAATGGAAATGGAAGCTCTGGGAAGAAGCCCAATCCTTTCACTAGAGGTCAGGTGAACCATGTCAATGTGGAGGAAGTTTATGACCAGCCTGACGCCGTTGTTGGTAAGTTCTTGATTAATTCATTTACAACCCTTGTTCTTTTTGACACTGGTGCATCACATTCATTCATATCAAGGGGGTATGTGGATAAGTTTAAGTTGCCGACCGTAGCCCTTAAGTCACCTATGTTAGTGAGTTCCCCAGGAGCAGAGTATATGGCTAGTCGGGGATGTTTTCAGTTGCCATTCACCATAGGGAGACACGTTTTCCCCACAGACCTCATCATCCTAGAATCACAAGGATTGGACGTAATTCAAGGCATGGACTGGCTATCCAAGTGTGAAGGGAATATTGATTGTGCCCATAAGTCGATTCTTCTCACCACCCCAGAGGGGAAACAGATCAAGTATGTGGCGAGGCATACGCCAAGGAGGACTCAAGTGAATTCTCTTTCGGGAGTTGTTCAGAAGGAAGTACCAGTTGTGAAGGATTATCCCGATGTATTACCCGAGGAATTGCCCGGCATGCCACCGGATCGGGACATAGAGTTTTTGATCGAATTGTTACCAGGCACTGGACCAATATCCAAGAGACTGTACCAGATGCCCGCAAATGATCTGGAGGAAATTAAGAAGCAGATTAAGGAATTATTGGAGAAAGGTTATATTCGACCGAGTTCATCACCTTGGGGAGCCCCAGTGCTTCTAGTTGAGAAGAAGGATGGATCCTTGAGAATGGTTGTAGATTATCGTGCGTTGAATGAGGTGATAATCAAGAACAAGTACCCTCTGCCGATGATCAATGATTTGTTTGACCAGCTACAAGGAGAAAAAGTTTTCTCAAAGATCGATCTTCGATCCGGATATCACCAGCTGAAAATTCGAGAACAAGATATACCCAAGACAGCCTTTGCCACGAGATATGGACTTTATGAGTACACAGTAATGTCTTTTAGTTTGACTAATGCTCCTGCCTATTTTATGAGTATGATGAATAAGGTATTCATGGAGTTCTTGGATAAGTTTGTTGTGGTATTCATTGATGACATATTGATTTACTCAAAGAATGAAGAAGAACACAAGGAACATTTGCGCTTGGTGCTTGAGCAGCTCAGGGAACATCAGTTATACGCAATCAGCAAATGCGAATTCTAGTTGAAGGAAGTCGGGTTTCTTGGACATGTTATATCAGGAGAAGGAATAGCAGTAGACCCCTCAAAAGTTGAAGCCGTCAATGAATGGAAGGCACCCACCTCAGTCGGAGAGATTCACAGTTTTCTTCGACTCGTAGGATATTATCGGAGGTTTATTGAGAATTTCTCCAAGATCGCAAAGCCCATGACAGAGTTATTGAAGAAAGACACTAAGTTTGTTTGGACCGACGAATGTGAGGCCAGTTTCCAGGAGCTGAAGAAACGTTTGGTCACAGCCCCAGTGCTAATTCTTACGAATATACGCAAGGATTTCCAAGTATATTGCGACGCTTCTCGTCAGGGACTTGGAGGTGTTCTTATGCAAGAAGGAAGAGTTGTTTCATATGCCTCACGTCAGCTTCGACCTCATGAGCGGAATTATGCCACACATGATTTGGAGTTAGCAGCCGTAGTGCACACACTCAAGACCTGGAGACATTTTCTTATCGGAAATCGTTGTGATGTTTACACTGATCATAAGAGTTTGAAATACATCTTCACGCAGAAGGAGTTGAAACTCAGGCAGAGAAGATGGTTGGAGCTCATAAAGGATTATGATATGAAATTGCACTATCACCCAGGAAAGGCCAATGTTGTGGCAGATGCATTGAGCCGCAAGAGCTACGTCAATACCCTCACAGCAGGAGGATTACCTCAGGAGTTAATTGATGATATCAGAGATCTTCGATTGGAGATAGTACCACGAGGTTTTGTTGCCGCAATGGATATTCAATCCACTTTGTTGGAAAAGATCCGAGAAGCCCAGAAGTTAGATAAAGGTATTGCGGAGATAAAGGGAATGATGAACCAAGGAAAGGCAGAAGGATTTCATGAGGATGAACATGGAACCTTATGGTTTGAGCAGCGTATTTACGTGCCAAATGACCCAGAGATCAGGAAATTGATTCTTCAGGAGGCTCATGATTCGCCTTATTCAATACGCCCGGGCAACACCAAGATGTATTTGGACTTGAAGGAAAGTTTCTGGTGGACAGGTATGAAGAAGGATATTGCCTAGTATGTTGCAGTATGTGACGTATGTCAGAGGGTTAAGGCAGAGCACCAGAAACCAGCAGGATTACTTCAGCCTTTGCCAATACCAGATTGGAAGTGGGACAAGCTTGGCATGGACTTCATTACAGGATTACCCAGGACCCGATCAGGCTATGATTCTATTTGGGTAGTGGTTGATCGCTCGACTAAGGTAGCTCACTTCATCCCCGTGAAAACCACATATACAATTGCTAAGTTAGCCAAGATATACATGACCAGGATCGTATATCTGCATGGAGTTCCGAGGACCATCGTATCAGATAGAGGAACGCAATTTACCTCAAAGTTTTGGCAACAGTTACATGAAACTTTGGGTACCAGGCTGGATTTCAGTACAGCTTTTCATCCATAGACAGATGGGCAGACCGAGAGAGTCAATCATATTCTGGAGGACATGTTGAGAGCTTGTGCGCTAGATTATGGATCTAGTTGGGATGATAATTTGCCTTACGCAGAGTTCTCATGTAACAACAACTATCAAGCTAGTTTGAAAATGGCCCCTTTCGAAGCTTTGTACGGAAGGAGGTGCAGGACACCATTGATGTGGGATGAAGTTGGAGACCGTCAATTATTCGGACCTGATTTAATCAGAGATTCGGAGGAGAAAGTCAAGTTGATCCGTGACAGACTTAAGATAGCCCAGTCCAGACAGAAGAGTTATGCCGATACTAAATGCAAGGAGGTAACCTATGAAGTCAGAGATAGAGCATATCTGCGTGTGTCGCCACTTCGAGGAGTTAAACGATTCGGAGTCAAAGGAAAGTTAGCACCATGGTTTGTGGGGCCGTACAGAGTTTTAGAACACATGGGTGAAGTTGCCTACAAGTTGGAATTACCAGAAGCCTTGTCAGGAGTTCATGATGTGTTTCACGTTTCCTAGTTGAAGAAGTGCCATGCGGAGATGGCCGATATTCCTTTGAGAGATACAGTGCCATTGGAGGCCATACAATTGGATAGTGATCTGACCTATGAGGAGAAGCCTGTCAAGATTCTCGAAACTACAAGCAGGGTTACCCGCAGCAAGGTCATCAAGTTCTGCAAGGTTCAATGGAGTCATCATACCGAAGAAGAAGCCACCTGGGAACGAGAAGAAGATCTTCGACAGGACCACCCACACCTTTTTGCTAGCCAACACGAATCTCGAGGGCGAGATTCATCTTAAGGGGGGAAGGTTTGTAACATCCCAAATTTTTAATTTGGATGTTTATAAATAGATCATTCATATGCATCCATGATTTTTGCATTTTACCCCATTTGTATTATTTGATTTTGATCCAAGGAACTTTGAGCAACTCAAGGACCAAAAGAGAGAGAGGGAAGTTTCCCTAAAACCCACTTTTGAAATTTCAAAATTTGGAAATTGGATCAAACTTGGTTCCACCAAAAAAAAATTATTTCCATTATTCCAAAAATAAAATAAATAGAGAAGATACAATGACTTCTTCAAAATCAGAAGGAAAATATTGGAATTTGAATTTGGAACCAAAATATATTTGTTGGGTTTTATTTGCAATTTATCTTATTAGTTTAGCAAAAATATTTATTTTTTAAAAAATTGCATTTTAGGCCGGATAAATGTTCACAAGGTCATATATAAGACCATATTATTATGTGAACATTTTTCTTCAGATCTAAATAATAATTTTGAGAGAGCGAACAATTTATTGATTGATTATCTAGTCTAATATTGATTTTAGTTAAGATTTCTCCCTGTCAGCCTATCTAGCCAATCTATCTATTTTTTTCTCCTTTGCCCTTGGCCCAACTTCTCCCACTAAGGCCCATATCTTCCCGCCCAACCGATGGCCATCTTCCTCCTCTCATCGTTACAGGAACATGAACAGAGAGCAACAGCCATGGATGCCTGTACCTCGATCCCTCCCTTCCTCTCCCTCTCCCAACTCAATAACTGGCGGAACCGGTTCCCCTTACCTCCCTCGACCCCTCCCATCCCCTGGTGTGCCTCCTAGACAGCCATAATGGCCACAACGAACGCTTCATACTGCATCCATTAAACACATTAATTCCGGCAACGCCCCGCTCTCCTCTGGCTTCCCCTGACCCTCTATAAAAGCCCACGGAGACGACCAAGTTCCCCTCCTCCGAAGCCCTCTCCTTCTGGAGCTTTTCCCCCTCTCTAACCTCGCTAATTGCCCGCCGGAGTTCGTGTATTCCGGCGACCTCTCACCGCGTGTACAGGAAGCAATCTACAACCACAAGTTGATCAAGTGGTTCACCTCATCGTCCTCACACCACCCCGCACACATCCTTCGCCGAAGCACACCGGATCCACCATCTTCCTCAACTCCGGCGACAAGTCCGGTGAGCACCCAGCCAACCAATCAGAAAGTGCCACTTGGCATTTGGCCAAATTTATTTCTCTTTTTCCAGTATTTTTCCAATCTCAGATTCTATACCAATTCTTGTTTCTTGTATATATTTTAGTATATAGATCCAATTTAGTTGATTCTTTTTCCTACTAATTCATAGAAATATCCTCTATCCACAGAACCAAACGAAAAATATTTTCGAAAATTTTAAAATTTGAATTCAAACAGATCTGAATTCAAACTTCGTTAGGTCGTAACTCGAGTTTCGTAACTCCGTTTTAGGTGATTCTTTTTGCAAATCGAAGCTCGTAACGTGTACTTTCTGTTAGACCCAAACACACATATTTTTGCTACTGTAAAAATTATGTTATGTACAGAAAGTTTATTTGGTTGTTTTGGAGTTTTTCGAAGTCTTTCATTTGTTTTCTTTTTGGATCTTTTGCTTGTATGCTTATGTATGTTATTGCTTGCTTACGCTAGATCATCCAGAGTGCGAGGCTTGCTACTATGAATCTTTAGAGTTCAACGATCGTCAGCAAGGCAAGTTCACACTTTGATCATAATTTTCAATACCCAGTTTTTACTATGCATTAGTTTCACCCTCAAAGATTGCACGAATAGGATTGGGAACATGTGGTTATGCTATGTAGTTCATGTGGTAGGAACCTATGACCTTTGATCACCCCGGGAATATTCGTTATATCATATATTGCTTAGCCATGCTCGTAGACGGGGATTGGTATGTGTGATTCATGCAAGTTGTGAGAGATAATAATTTTGGGATAACCTAAGGTGGCAACTTTAATACACATCTGGGTGGATTGTTTGGGGCACCTGGAGAAACCAGTGCTTGCCCAAGGGGAATCCCGAAGTACCCGTGTGATTACCCTAGGCCCGACACCCAGGCTCAAAGGGATCATAAGATACTTCAGGCCTAGAAACTTCCGTGTGCAGCCACAAGCCATTATGGGCTCTGGCATAGTTGAGTAAGTTGTGTGACCTCTTTCTGTGGTAGATTAGCTGATGTAGGGGAAAGTAGGTGTACCGGTCTACCCAGGGTTAAGGGGAAACACTTCTGAAAGGCTATGTCTCGATCTTCCGATCATGGTGGTGGTCGAGTCTTGTTGGGAAAAGTGTGCAAACCTCTGCAGAGTGTACAAACTAATCATGATTAGCCGTGTCCCCGGTTATGGACAACTTGAGTATCTAGAAGTGAATTATTGGTTGATCTTATCACTCTATTTAATGAAATTATTGGGTTACTAATAACTTGGGAATTTTGGGATTGAGTTGGAGGAACCTTCTCAATAATGACATTTTTAACTTAGTAGTAATAAAAAAATTATTCCTTTGTTGTAGGGTAAAATTAGCTTTATGCAAAATAAAACTTAGAGCCTCCACCAGCTAAATTTTGCATATAGAGATAGTCTTTTCATTTATTATTATTCTATGGTGTGAAATTGCCAGCATATTCTATGTGCTGACCTACATGGCTGCAACGTCTCATGTTGCAGACTTTTTCGACGAAGATTAAAGGTGGGATAGGTCGTTGTTCTGCACTCAGTTTGCCATGGAGTTGGATGGACTCATTTACCTTTGAAGCTTTCGCAGTTATTTTTATTTAGATGGCCTTTGGCCATATTATTGTAATAAGTACTCTTTTGAGAACCTCGATGTAATAAAGTGTGATTGAACTCTGTTATAATTCCTCGAGTACTGTGTGTGTCGGCATACCGATCCAGGGATGACACTTAAGCACAGAGACTTTGATCTATTTTGGGTCAGGTCGCTACACCCGCGCCGCCGCTCGCCGATGCAGCACGCCGCCGCACACCGCCCCGCCTCGCCGGATCTCGCCTCACCGCTGTCCTCCCGGTTTTTCTTGAAGAAGCAGTAAAAACCACCGCCGTCGCCCCTGTTTTTTGTTTTCGTTTTGGATCGGTTAGATCGGTTTTTCTTCGGTTTCGCTTTTTAGCGAACGTTCACTCGAACGTCTCTGCCAGTGAACACGTTCGCCCGTTTGTACCTGATAGCGAACGTTCATTCGATAGTCTTTTTATTTTATTTTATTTTACGGCCAGGGACCTCTCTGCGATTATTTTTATCGCAAATTACCCCTGATCTTCAAACGCTCGCAACTTTTTGCTCGCTCGTCGAAATCCAGTGAAACCAACACCAAAACCTTCGTCTCGAACCCCTCTTCTAGTTAATCAACTTGAACATGATTTAATAATTTAAAATTTTATTGCAAGAAGATTTGATTTTGAACTTCTGTTGATCGTAGTTTGAGTTTCGTAACTCCATTTTGATTGATTCTTTTTGCAAATCGAAGCTCTTCCCTTGCACTTTCGATTTGGGTCTTTTCTCATGAGTTTACCCTTAGATCTATGGCTTGAGTGCTTATGTATGTTATTGTTTGTTTGCGATAGAGTTTCTGGAGTGCGTAGCGTGCTACTACGAGTCACTAGGGTTTTCAGATCATCAGCAAGGCAAGTAACACTTTGATCATACCCCTTTATTACCCAGTTTTATGCATTAGTTGCAAACCCTCAAACGTTGCATGAGTAGGATCTTCTTAACATGTGGGTATTGGGAAGTAGTTGTTGAGGTAGTACCTATTGCCCTTTTCATTCAAACCCTGGGACTTACTTCTACGTTATGCTTATACCGATATGCTATGCTCGTAGACGTGGTTTGGTTTGAGTGATTCATGACAGTTGTGATTATTATTATGAAACTAAGGGTTTATTTAAGGTGGCTACTTTAACACACATCTGGGTGGATTGTTTGTGGGCACCTGGGGTAATCCAGTGTTGTCCAAGGAGATCCCAGGGAATCCATGTGATCATCCTATGTGTAAGTGCATCTAGTGCCACCCATAGTTAGTTTGGGAGTATTGACGACAAACCTAGTTGAGGGACTAATGTGTTTGTGAGAATTGCAGGATAACACAGGTAGACGTCCCTCATTGATTCGGTTTTCCTACCAGAGATGACCCCTAAAAATGTATGAAGACATTGAAGTCGGAGGTGGTATGTGAAGACATTCACATTGAAGACTATGATAAGAGAAGACATCGCGTGAAGACTATGGAGCGCGAAGACTTAGCAGTTTCGTCGTTCTGTGTTTTTCTTTGTTCAGTCATAGGAATCACTGTACTGTTAAGTGGGGTCCAAGAGAACCAGTCAGAATGACTGAAGTGATGCTTAACCAAAAATCCTATGTCTTCGAGTGAAGACTATGAGAGCAAATCTTGTCCAGAGTTGGATAAGTCAACTTTGCTTGTAGCCCAAGTAAAGTTGCCGTGTGTGTTTGAAATCTGACCGTTGGAACACGTGTCAGTTGCTTAGTGACCAAGGGTCATTTTGGACAAATCAGGTCGGGTTGCCTAGTGGCTATAAATAGCCCACCCGCTACAACCATAAATGGTCGGCTGCTCAGAGCTAGAGTACGGCTTTTGTCGTTTGAGAGCAATCCACCTCGAAGCCTTTGAGAGAGAATTCCTTGCGAGGATAAAGCCCTAAACACCCAGAGCCAAAGAGTGTTAGGCATCACTTAAGTCTTCCTGTCTGTGTGATCTGAAGACTTATTACACTTGAGGACTGTGAATCCTCGAGCCGGTTAGGCGTCGCGTTCTGAGCATCCAAGAGTCATTGTGGATCGCCGGTGAACGAAGTCTGTGAAGGTTTGGAATAAGGTGAAGACAAGGTCTTCTGAGTTGAATCTCAGCCTCCCTAACCAGACGTACAGTTGTCACAGCAACTGGAACTGGTCCAACAAATCATTGTCTTCAACGAGTCACTGGTTTAATCCTTCCCTTCCCTTTACTTGCTGTTGGTCCTTGTGAAGTCATTGTATGATTGCATTATCTTTTGTCTTCACTGAGTGACTACTTGTTCTGATTGGCTTCACAATATCTTCCTACCTGATCTTTACTGCCTAGCTGCTATTAGTCATTGTGCTTTCACTTCATTGAATACTTGACTATGGTTTGCCTAGTGTAGTCTACCTTCCGCTGCATGGTAATAGGTTTATTTCTATCGTTTGTCTTCGAAGCTTCCATGTTTTCAAGACTTTCATAAAAATCACCTATTCACCCCCCTCTAGTCGATCACTAGAACTTTCAATTGGTATCAGAGCAAGGTACTCCCTTGTTCTGTGTGATTCGGTTTAACCACCTGGAGTTTTAGCTATGTCGACTGCAGGGATAATTAAAGTCTCCGCTGCATGTCCCGTCTTCGATGGAGCTGAATATCCCTACTGGAAGAATAAGATGCACATGCATCTTGAAGACATTGATGTCGACCTATGGTATGTCGTCAAGAATGGCGTTCCCAAGGCTGGTGAAGGTGTCACCGCTGCTAATGTTAAGAAGTTCGTTCAACTGGACTCCACTGCCAAGAACATCATCTGTGGTCATCTGACCAAAGGACAGTATTGTTGGGGAACGTAGTAATTTCAAAAAAAATCCTACGCACACGAAAGATCATGGTGATGCATAGCAACGAGAGGGGAGAGTGTGATCTACGTACCCTTGTAGACCGACAGCGGAAGCGTTAGCACAACGCGGTTGATGTAGTCGTACGTCTTCACGGCCCGACCGATCAAGCACCGAAACTACGTCACCTCCGAGTTTTAGCACACGTTCAGCTCGATGACGATCCCCAGACTCCAATCCAGTAAAGTGTCGGGGAAGAGTTCTGTCAGCACGACGGCGTGGTGACGTTCTTGATGTTCTACTGTCGCAGGGCTTCGCCTAAGCACCGCTACAATATTATTGAGGATTATGGTGGAAGGGGGCACCGCACACGGCTAAGAATATGATCACGTGGATCAACTTCTGTCTATGGGGTGCCCTTGCCTCTGTATATAAAGGACCAAGGGGGGGTGCGGCCGGCCAGGAGGAGGGCGCGCCAGGAGGAGTCCTACTCCCACCGGGAGTAGGATTCCCCCCCCCCCCTTTCCTAGTTGGAATAGGATTCGGGAAGGGGGAAAGGAGAGAGAGAGAAGGAAGGGGGGGCACCGCCCCCCTCTCCTTGTCCTATTCGGACTAGGGGGGAGGGGCGCACGGCCCAGCCCTGGCCACCTCTCCTCTCTTCCACTAAAGCCCACTAAGGCCCATATACCTCCCGGGGGGTTTCCGGTAACTTTCGAGTACTCCGGTAAAATCCCGATTTCACCCGGAACACTTCTGATATCCAAATATAGGCTTCCAATATATCAATCTTTATGTCTCGACCATTTCGAGTCTCCTCATCATGTCCGTGATCACATCCGGGACTCCGAACAAACTTCGGTACATCAAAATGCATAAACTCATAATATAACTGTCATCAAAACCTTAAGCGTGCGGACCCTACGGGTTCGAGAACAATGTAGACATGACCGAGACACGTCTCCGGTCAATAACCAATAGCGGAACCTGGATGCTCATATTGGCTCCCACATATTCTATGAAGATCTTTATCGGTCAGACCGCATAACAACATACGTTGTTCCCTTTGTCATCGGTATGTTACTTGCCCGAGATTCGATCGTCGGTATCTCAATACCTAGTTCAATCTCGTTACCGGCAAGTCTCTTTTCTCATTTCATAATACATCATCTTGCAACTAACTCATTAGTTGTAATGCTTGCAAGGCTTAAGTGATGTGCATTACTGAGAGGGCCCAGAGATACCTCTCCGACATTCGGAGTGACAAATCCTAATCTCGAAATACGCCAACCCAACATGTACCTTTGGAGACACCTGTAGAGCACCTTTATAATCACCCATTTATGTTGTGACGTTTGGTAGCACACAAAGTGTTCCTCCGGCAAACGGGAGTTGCATAATATCATAGTCATAGGAACATGTATAAGTCATGAAGAAAGCAATAGCAACATACTAAATGATCAAGTGCTAAGCTAACGGAATGGGTCAAGTCAATCACATCATTCTCCTATTGTCACTCCGATTGTCGGAGAGGTATCTCTGGGCCCTCTCGGTAATGCACATCACATAAGCCTTGCAAGCATTACAACTAATATGGTAGTTGTGAGATCATGTATTACGGAACGAGTAAAGAGACTTGCCGGTAACGAGATTGAACTAGGTATTGGATACCGACGATCGAATCTCGGGCAAGTAACATACCGATGACAAAGGGAACAACGTATGTTGTTATGCGGTCTGACCGATAAAGATCTTCGTAGAATATGTAGGAGCCAATATGGGCATCCAGGTCCCGCTATTGGTTATTGACCGGAGACGTGTCTCGGTCATGTCTACATTGTTCTCGAACCGTAGGGTCCGCACGCTTAACGTTACGATGACAGTTATTATGATTTTATGCATTTTGATGTACCGAAGGTTGTTCGGAGTCCCGGATGTGATCACGGACATGGAGAGGAGTCTCGAAATGGTCGAGACATAAAGATTGATATATTGGAAGCCTATGTTTGGACAACGGAAGTGTTCCGGGTGAAATCAGGATTTTACCGGATTACTGGGAGGTTACCGGAACCCCCCGGGAATCATATGGGCCTTATTGGGCTTTAGTGGAAAGGTGAAAGGGGCTGCCCATAGTGGGCTGCGCGCCTCCCCCCTCCCCTAGTCCTATTAGGACTAGGAGAGGTGGCCGGCCACCTCTCTCTCTCTTTCCCCCTTGGGAGTCCTATTCGGAATAGGATTGGGGGGGGGGAGTCCTACTCCCGGTAGGAGTAGGACTCCTCCTGCGCCTCCATAGGGTTGGCCGCACCCCTCCCCCTTGGCTCCTTTATATACGGAGGCAGGGGGCACCTCTAGACACACAAGTTGATCATTGAGATCGTTCCTTAGCCGTGTGCGGTGCCCCCTGCCACCATATTCCACCTCGATCATATCGTTGTAGTGCTTAGGCGAAGCCCTGCGTCGGTAGAACATCAAGATCGTCACCACGCCGTTGTGCTGACGGAACTCTTCCCCGACGCTTTGCTGGATCGGAGCCCGGGGATCGTCATCGAGCTGTACGTGTGCTAAGAACTCGGAGGTGCCGGAGTAACGGTGCTTGGATCGGTCGGATCGGGAAGAAGATGTACGACTACTTCCTCTACGTTGTGTCAATGCTTCCGTTGCGATCTACAAGGGTACGTAGATCATACTCTCCCCTCGTTGCTATGCATCACCATGATCTTACGTGTGCGTAGGAAATTTTTTGAAATTACTACGTTCCCCATCAGTCTCATCGTAGTCAATCCCTTGAAATTGCCAAAAACCTTTTGCGACAAGTCGAGCTTTGTAGACAGTAATATTACCGTCAGCGTCAGTCTTCTTCTTGATGATCCATTTATTCTCAATTGCTTGCCGATCATTGGGCAAGTCAACCAAAGTCCATACTTTGTTCTCATACATGGATCCCATCTCAGATTTCATGGCTTCAAGCCATTTTGCGGAATCTGGGCTCACCATCGCTTCTTCATAGTTCGTAGGTTCATAATGATCTAGTAGCATGACTTCTAGAACAGGATTATCGTACCACTCTGGCGCGGATCTCACTCTGGTTGATCTAAGAGGTTCTGTAGTATCTTGTTCTGATGTTTCATGATCATCATCATTAGCTTCCTCACTAACTGGTGTAGGTGTCACAGAAACAGGTTTCTGTGATGTACTACTTTCCAATAAGGGAGTAGGTACAGTTACCTCGTCAAGTTATACTTTCCTCCCACTCACTTCTTTCGAGGGAAACTCCTTCTCCAGAAAGTTTCCGAATTTAGTAACAAAAGTCTTGCCTTCAGATCTGTGATAGAAGGTGTATCCAATAGTTTCCTTTGGATATCCTATGAAGACACATTTCCCCGATTTGGGTTCGAGCTTATCAAGTTGAAGCTTTTTCACATAAGCATCGCAGCCCCAAACTTTCAGAAATGACAACTTTGGTTTCTTGCCAAACCATAGTTCATAAGGCGTCGTCTCAACGGATTTTGATGGTGCCCTATTTAACGTGAATGCGGCCGTCTCTAGAGCGTATCCCCAAAACGATAGCGGTAAATCAGTAAGAGACATCATAGATCACACTATATCTAGTAAAGTACGATTACGACATTCGGACACACCATTACGCTGTGGTGTTCTGGGTGGCGTGAGTTGCGAAACTATTCCACAATTTTTCAAATGTACACCAAACTCGTAACTCAAATATTCTCCTCCACGATCAGATCGTAGGAATTTTATTTTCTTGTTACGATGATTTTCAACTTCACTCTGAAATTCTTTGAACTTTTCAAATGTTTCAGACTTGTGTTTCATTAAGTAGATATACCCATATCTGCTTAATTCATCCGTGAAGGTGAGAAAATAATGATATCCGCCATGAGCCTCAACATTCATCGGACCACATACATCTGTATGTATGATTTCCAACAAATCTGTTGCTCTCTCCATAGTACCGGAGAACGGTGTTTTTGTCATCTTACCCATAAGGCACGATTCGCAAGTACCAAGTGATTCATAATCAAGTGGTTCCAAAAGCCCATCAGTATGGAGTTTCTTCATGCGCTTTATACCGATATGACCCAAACGGCAGTGCCACAAATAAGTTGCACTATCATTATCAACTCTGCATCTTTTGGTTTCAACACTATGAATATGTGTGTCACTACTATCGAGATTTAATAAGAATAGACCACTCTTTAAGGGTGCGTGACCATAAAAGATATTACTCATGTAAATAGAACAACCATTATTCTCTGATTTAAACGAATAACCGTCTCGCATCAAACAAGATCCAGATATAATGTTCATGCTTAACGCTGGCACCAAATAACAATTATTTAGGTCTAATATTAATCCCGAAGGTAGATGTAGAGGTAGCGTGCCAACTGCGATCACATCGACTTTGGAACCATTTCCCACGCGCATCGTCACCTCGTCCTTAGCCAATCTTCGCTTAATCCGTAGTCCCTGTTTCGAGTTGCAAATATTAGCAATAGAACCAGTATCAAATACCCAGGTGCTACTGTGAGCATTAGTAAGGTACACATCAATAACATGTATATCACATATACCTTTGTTCACCTTGCCATCCTTCTTATCCGCCAAATACTTGGGGCAGTTCCACTTCCAGTGACCAGTCTGCTTGCAGTAGAAGCACTTAGTTTCAGGCTTAGGTCCAGGTTTGGGTTTCTTCTCTTGAGTAGCAACTTGCTTGCTGTTCTTTTTGAAGTTCCCCTTCTTCTTCCCTTTGCCCTTTTTCTTGAAACTAGTGGTCTTGTTGACCATCAACACTTGATGCTCCTTCTTGATTGCTACCTCCGCAGCTTTCAGCATTGCGAAGAGCTCGGGAATAGTCTTATTCATCCCTTGCATATTATAGTTCATCACAAAGCTCTTATAGCTTGGTGGCAGTGATTGGAGAATTCTATCAATGACGCAATCATCTGGAAGATTAACTCCTAATTGAATCAAGTGATTATTATACCCAGACATTTTGAGTATATGCTCACTGACAGAACTGTTCTCCTCCATCTTGCAGCTATAGAACTTATTGGAGACTTGATATCTCTCAATCCGGGCATTTGCTTGAAATATTAACTTCAGCTCTTGGAACATCTCATATGCTCCATGACGTTCAAAACGTCGTTGAAGTACCGATTCTAAGCCGTAAAGCATGGCACACTGAACTATCGAGTAGTCATCAGCTTTGCTCTGCCAGACGTTCATAACATCTGGTGTTGCTCCAGCAGCAGGCCTGGCACCCAGCGGTGCTTCCAGGACGTAATTCTTCTGTGCAGCAATGAGGATAATCCTAAAGTTACAGACCCAGTCCGTGTAATTGCTACCGTCATCTTTCAACTTTGCTTTCTCAAGGAACGCATTAAAATTCAACGGAACAACAGCACGGTCCATCTATCTACAATCAAGCATAAACAAGCAAGATACTATCAGGTACTAAGTTTCATGATAAATTTAGGTTCAATTAATCATATTACTTAAAGAACTCCCACTTAGATAGACATCCCTCTAATGCTCTAAGTGATTACGTGATCCAAATCAACTAAACCATGTCCGATCATCACGTGAGATGGATTAGCTTCATTGGTGAACATCACTATGTTGATCATATCTACTATATGATTCACGCTCGACCTTTCGGTCTCCGTGTTCCGAGGCCATATCTGTATATGCTTGGCTCATCAAGTATAACCTGAGTATTCCGAGTGTGCAACTGTTTTGCACCCGTTGTATTTGAACGTAGAGCCTATCACACCCGATCATCACGTGGTGTCTCAGCACGAAGAACTTTCGCAACGGTGCATACTCAGGGAGAACACTCCTTGATAATTAGTGAGAGATCATCTTATAATGCTACCGTCAATCAAAGCAAGATAAGGTGCATAAAAGATAAACATCACATGCAATCAATATAAGTGATATGATATGGCCATCATCATCTTGTGCTTGTGATCTCCATCTTCGAAGCACCGTCGTGATCACCATCGTCACCGGCGCGACACCTTGATCTCCATCGTAGCATCGTTGTTGTCTCGCCAATCTTATGCTTCCAAGACTATCGCTACCGCTTAGTGATAAAGTAAAGCATTACAGCGCGATTGCATTGCATACAATAAAGCGACAACCATATAGCTCCTGCCAGTTGCCGATAACTCGGTTACAAAACATGATCATCTCATACAATAAAATTTAGCATCATGTCTTGACCATATCACATCACAACATGCCCTGCAAAAACAAGTTAGATGTCCTCTACTTTGTTGTTGCAAGTTTTACGTGGCTGCTACGGGCTTAAGCAAGAACCAATCTTACCAACGCATCAAAACCACAACGATAGTTTGTCAAGTTGGTGCTGTTTTAACCTTCGCAAGGACCGGGCGTAGCCACACTCGGTTCAACTAAAGTTGGAGAAACTGTCACCCGCTAGCCACCTCTATGCAAAGCACGTCGGGAGAACCGGTCTCGCATAAGCGTACGCGTAATGTCGGTCTGGGCCGCTTCGTCCAACAATACCGCCGAACCAAAGTATGACATGCTGGTAAGCAGTATGACTTATATCACCCACAACTCACTTGTGTTCTACTCGTGCATATAACATCAACATATAAAACCTAGGCTCGGATGCCACTGTTGGGGAACGTAGTAATTTCAAAAAATTTCCTACGCACACGCAAGATCATGGTGATGCATAGCAACGAGAGGGGAGAGTGTGATCTACGTACCCTTGTAGACCGACAGCGGAAGCGTTAGCACAACGCGGTTGATGTAGTCATACGTCTTCACGGCCCGACCGATCAAGCACCGAAACTACGGCACCTCCGAGTTTTAGCACACGTTCAGCTCGATGACGATCCCCGGACTCTGATCCAGCAAAGTGTCGGGGAAGAGTTCCATCAGCACGACGGCATGGTGACGATCTTGATGTTCTACCGTCGTAGGGCTTCACCTAGGCACCTCTACAATATTATCGAGGATTATGGTGGAAGGGGGCACCGCACACGGCTAAGAATATGATCACGTGGATCAACTTCTGTCTATGGGGTGCCCCCTGCCTCCGTATATAAAGGACCAAGGGGGGGTGCGGCCGGCCAGGAGGAGGGCGCGCCAGGAGGAGTCCTACTCCCACCAGGAGTAGGATTCCCCCCTTTCCTAGTTGGAATAGGATTCGGGAAGGGGGAAAGGAGAGAGAGATGGAAGGGGGGCGCCGCCCCCCTCTCCTTGTCCTATTCAGACTAGGGGGGAGGGGCGCGCGGCCCAGCCCTAGCCACCTCTCCTCTCTTCCACTAAAGCCCACTAAGGCCCATATACCTCCCGGGGGGTTTCCGGTAACCTCCCGGTACTCCGGTAAAATCCCGATTTCACCCGGAACACTTTCGATATCCAAATATTGGCTTCCAATATATCAATCTTTATGTCTCGACCAGTTCAAGACTCCTCGTCATGTCCGTGATCACATCCGGGACTCTGAACAAACTTCGGTACATCAAAATGCATAAATTCAGAATATAACTATCATCAAAACCTTAAGCGTGTGGACCCTACGGGTTCGAGAACAATGTAGACATGACCGAGACACGTCTCCGGTCAATAACTAATAGCGGAACCTGGATGCTCATATTGGCTCCCACATATTCTAAGAAGATCTTTATCGGTCAGACCGCATAACAACATACGTTGTTCCCTTTGTCATCGGTATGTTACTTGCCCGAGATTCGATCATCGGTATCTCAATACCTAGTTCAATCTCGTTACCGGCAAGTCTCTTTTCTTGTTTCGTAATACATCATCTTGCAACTAACTCATTAGTTGTAATGCTTGCAAGGCTTATGTGATGTGCATTATCGAGAGGGCCCAGAGATACCTCTCCGACATTCGGAGTGACAAATCCTAATCTCGAAATACGCCAACCCAACATGTACCTTTGGAGACACCTGTAGAGCACCTTTATAATCACCCATTTACATTGTGACATTTGGTAGCACACAAAGTGTTCCTCCGGCAAACGGGAGTTGCATAATCTCATAGTCATAGGAACATGTATAAGTCATGAAGAAAGCAATAGCAACATACTAAACGATCGGGTGCTAAGCTAATGGAATGGGTCATGTCAATCAGATCATTCACCTAATGATGTGATCCCGTTAATCAAATAACAACTCTTTGTCCATGGTTAGGAAACATAACCATCTTTGATTAACGAGCTAGTCAAGTAGAGGCATACTAGTGACACTCTGTTTGTCTATGTATTCACACATGTATTATGTTTCCGGTTAATACAATTCTAGCATGAATAATAAACATTTATCATGATATAAGGAAATAAATAATAACTTTATTATTGCCTCTAGGGCATATTTCCTTCAAGTATGGCCGTGTGAGTGCTTTGGAAACATCTAAGCTAGTCTGGGACTGGCTCTCCAAGGTCAATGAAGGCGTCTCAACCCAGAGAGATCAGAGAATCATTGTCCTTCGCAACCTCTTCAACCACTTCAAGAGAAATGACAATGAGAATGTCCAGCTCACGTTTGATCGACTCACTGACATCACAAATGGGCTTCAAGCTCTCGGTGCCACTGAGATCACCAAGCATGAAGTCGTCAAGACACTCCTGAGATCACTTGACAGCTTGTTTGACACCCTAGCCCTGATGATTCAAGAACGTCCTGACTTCAAGACACTCGATCCGTCTGACATACTTGAGAGGCTCAACACACACAAGTTTCAGCTTTCTGAGAAAAGAGACATCTACGGTCCCAACTATGGGCGAACTCGTGCCTTGAAGGCAAAAGTTGTCTCCTCATCTAAAGAAGAATCTGACAGCAGTTCTGATGATCCTAAAGACATTGGAAAGGAGCTTGCTATGCTTGTGAAGAAGTTCCAAAATTCACCAAGAAGAAAGACTTCAGAAAGTCTTCATGATCAAGCTCAAGGAATAATGAAGCTTCTGCTCATGACTACAAGAAGAGAACATGCCACAAGTGCAAGAAACCTGGCCGCTACATCTTTGAGTGTCCGCAGTGGGACAATGAGAACAAGAAGAAGAAGAAGAGCAAGGAGTATGACTCTGACGACAAGAAGAAGAAGAAATACTCAAAGTCTTCTTCCAAGTCTTCCTCAAAGTCTTCATCACACAAGAAGAGCTCATCTGGCAAGGCACGTGCGTTTGTTGGCAAGGAAATGGATTCAGAGGAGGAGTCCGCTTCGGAGGAGGCGGAGGTGGAGTCTGAGGAGGAGTCCGATTCTGGCGTTGCGAGTCTGGCTACAACATACGTTGCCAAGTCCATCTTCAACACTGAAGACAATGACTTCATCACCGATGATGATGCAAATGACAAGGACTACTCTACTCCTACCTACTGCTTCATGGCATGCGGTGCCAAGGTAAACACACGCACTACTCACTATCAAACATCTAGTGAAGATGACTCTGATTGTGGTTCCAAACCCAGCTACAAAACACTTGCTAAAATTGCAACTGAAGAACAGAAAGCTATGGAACATATTCAAAAACTGTTAGACAACAGTGATGATCTGTTAGATGCTGAAATGACTCGATCTCAGTCCTTAATTGAAGACATAAAAAATCTTCACGTTAAGTATGAGGAACTTGAAAGTCGTCATGAAACTCTCTCAAAAACTCATGAAAAGCTTTCCTATGATTATCTTCAAAGGAAGCAAGATCTTGAGAAATTGAGAGCGGCTCATGAAGATCTTCAAAAGGAAAACGAGTCACTTCGCGCCGAACAGATCAGTTCCGCTCAGGAAGGATTTGAACCACCATGTCTTAAATGCATTGAGCGTGACAACGCTACTTTTGTTGCTGAGTGTTCTACTGCTGCTACTGTTGCAATATCTTCAACTGTTGATGTGGTAACTAACCCCTCTGCTGAGGATACCACTGCTATTGCTGATGAGAATGCTAGGTTGAAGACATTTCTTGAAACAAGGATGTACAAAAGTCTCAAAGGGCATCAGACACTATGTGATGTCCTCAAAAGGCAGATCCTGAACCGAAACCCTAGGAAAGAGGGTGTTGGGTTTGAAAGGAAAATGAATGTTGATGGCTCTTACTGGAAACCTGAGCAGTACCCCAAAACCACATGGGTTGCTGCAAAGGAACCTTCAGCAGATCCATCCACCCTATCTGGCTTCACTTGTGCTAATCCCATTTATTGATGAATCCTTTGATGCAAACTATAAACTGTTTAAGAATCAGAATGGTGAAGTGTTTGCTAGGTATATTGGTACTAACTGCAGGAATGGGCCGCCTATGAAGAAAGTCTGGGTGCCGAAAAGATGTTTGGAGAATCTTCCTGTGAATGTTGTCATGACACCACACATGAAGAAGAAAAACCCCAGACCACAGACTTCATACGGTCCAAAGGCTTCATACAGATAGAGGACTCACCTGAGTCGCACTAACACAAATGTTTTGCAGGGAAACCTTACTCAGGCCTATGAATATGAGCGTGTTTCATCAAACCGCCATGTTCATAAGACCAAGAACTACTCTGCTTATTCTTATGAGTACTACTGTCCACCTTCAAGACTTTTTGCTGGGCTCCAAAGCCAAAGTTCTCAGATGCTGCACTTAGACTCAATTCTTCGAAGCCACCCTTGAAGATGTGGGTGGCTAAGAAAGCTTAACTCTCTTTTGCAGGGAAAGGTCTCCAGCCGAAAACCAAAATCGTCTGAAGCTATTGCTGGGGACCTTAAACATCTTGTAGGGCGCAAGATCAAATGCCAAAATGGTCTTATTATGTATTTTGTTCCTGAGTCGCTTGCTACTTGCCCTATCAGTCCTAACCTCGATCTAAGCTTTCATAATCCACTTGCTCATCAAATGTTTATGCTTCACAATTCTCTTCGTGAAGCCTATCCCCCTAACTGCACTGTAGGGTATGACGCCAGCTGCTTCAGAATGGATTATTGATAGTGGGTGTACTAATCACATGACTGGCAAGCGAAGCCTTCTCATGGACTCAACCTTATGTCCATCTGATAAGAGCCACATCACATTTGCTGACACTGGTAAAAGCAAGGTATTGGGTCTAGGTAGAGTTGCAATTTCAAAGGATCAACACATGGATAAAGTCATGCTTGTTGAATCCCTTGGTTTCAACTTAATGTCTATCTCAATGCTTTGCGATTTAAACATGATTGTGATGTTTGGAAAATATCGTTGCCTTGTTGTAATGGAATCTGACAAGTCTCTAGTGTTTGAAGGGTATCAGAAAGATGATTTTTACGTGGTAGATTTCTCAGCAGGACCACAACTTGACGTATGTCTTTTAGCAAAAGCTTCTGAATGCTGGCTCTGGCATCGGAGGCTAGGGCATGCTGGCATGAGGAACCTGCACAACCTTGCAAGGAAGAAGCATGTCACAGGCATCGAGGGCGTCAAGTTCAAGAAAGATCACTTATGCGGTGCCTATGAAGCAGGAAAGATGACAAGGGCCAAGCATCCCTCGAAGACAATCATGACAATGACTCAACCCTTCGAACTGCTCCACATGGACCTTTTCGGTCCCACTCATTACTCAACTCTTACTACTACTGCTTGTCTCTATGGCTTTGTCATTGTTGACGATTATTCAAGATATACCTGGGTGCATATAATCCTCTACAAGACTGAAGTGCAGGATGTCTTCAGACGCTTCGCTAATCGAGCCATGAACAACTATGGCGTCAAGATCAAGCACATCAGAAGTGACAATGGCACTGCAAGAACACTGGTCTAGACACTTATCTTGATACTTTGGGCATTACACATGAATTCTCAGCTCCGTACACACCGCAGCAGAATGGCGTCATGGAACACAAGAACAGAACACTTATTGAGATGGCCCGGACGATGCTTGATGAATACAAGACTCCAAGAAAGTTCTGGCCTGAAGCCATTGATACTGCATGCCATATCATCAACCGTGTTTATCTTCACAAGCTTCTCAACAAGACATCCTATGAGCTCCTTACTGGCAAGAAGCCAAATGTCAGTTACTTCAGAGTATTTGGTGTCAGGTGCTGGATCAAGGATCCACATCACACTTCAAAATTTGCACCAAAAGCACATGAAGGTTTTATGGTTGGATATGGAAAGGATTCGCACTCCTACAGAGTCTTCAACCTTTTTCACTATAAAGTGGTTGAAACAGTGGATGTGCAGTTCGATGAGACTAACGGCTCACAAAGAGAGCACCTGCCAAACGTGCTAGATGAAGTTCCATCCAGTGAATCAATCAAACTTATGGGAACTGGAGAAATCATACCATCTGAATGTTAGCCTGAAGAGGAACTTATCATCTCCGCACCTGATCAAACTAAAGACAATGCTCAGCCCGAAGACAATCCTTCTAACGATGACAATGATCAGCAAGAGCAAAATCTTCGTCCTGTACATCCTCGTGTTGCAAATGAAGTACAGATTGAGAGAATAATTGATAGCATCAATGCACCAGGTCCACTCACTCGTTCGAGGGCAACACAGCTAGCAAATTTCTGTGGGCACTTCGCATTCGTCTCAATATCTGAACCCAAGAAAGTTGAAGAAGCCTTCATGGAACCTGAATGGATTCAAGCTATGCAAGAAGAGCTTCAACAGTTTGAGCTGAATAATGTATGGGAACTGATTAAGCGTCCTGATCCTCGCAAGCACAATATAATAGGCACCAAATGGATATATCGCAACAAGCAAGATGAGCATGGTCAAGTTGTCAGAAACAAAGCTCGTCTCGTTGCTCAAGGGTACACTCAAGTTGAAGGGATTGACTTCGATGAAACATTTGCTCCTGTGGCTAGACTTGAAGCCATACGCATACTGCTGGCCTATGCATATCATCATAACATTCTTCTGTATCAAATGGATGTGAAGAGCGCTTTTCTCAATGGCAAGATTGAAGAAGAAGTGTATGTTGCACAACCGCCTGGCTTTGAAGATCCAAAACATCCTGATATGGTGTACAAGCTCAACAAGGCACTGTATGGCCTCAAACAAGCCCCTAGGGCTTGGTATGACACACACAAAGACTTCCTGAAGAGCAAAGGCTTCAAACCTGGTTCCCTCGACCCCATTCTCTTCACGAAGACATATGATGGTGAACTGTTTGTATGCCAAATATATGTGGATGACATTATCTTCGGCTGCACCAATCAGAAATACACTGACGAGTTTGGATATATGATGCAAGAGCAATATCAGATGTCCATGATGGGTGAGCTGAAGTTCTTCCTTGGTCTTCAAATACATCAGCAACGCAACGGCATCTTTATATCTCAAGAGAAATACCTCAAAGATTGCCTGAAGAAATTTGGAATGCAAGATTGCAAAGGCTACACGACGCCAATGCCAGCCAAACATCATCTGGGTCCCGGCGACAATGTTAAAGAGTTCGATCAAAAGGTATACCGCTCCATGATTGGTTCTTTACTTTATCTATGTGCATCTAGGCCAGATATTATGCTTAGTGTTTGCATGTGTGCTCGATTCCAAGCGGCACCAAAGGAATCGCATCACTTAGCCGTGAAGCGAATTCTCAGATATTTGGCTCACACCCCAACACTAGGATTATGGTATCCAAAGGGCTCAGAGTTTGATCTGGTTGGATTCTCGGATGCTGATTATGCTGGTGACAAGGTGGATCGCAAGTCTACATCAGGCACATGTCATTTTCTGGGACGATCACTTGTATGTTGGTCTTCAAAGAAGCAGAACTGTGTATCTCTCTCCACTGCTGAATCTGAATACATTGCTGCTGGATCTTGCTGCGCTCAGCTTCTATGGATGAAGCAAACACTCAAAGGCTATGGCATTCATCTGAAGCAAGTGCCACTCTACTGCGACAACGAAAGCACCATCAAGATTGCCAACAACCCAGTTCAGCACTCGAAGACAAAGCACATTGAAATTCGTCATCACTTTCACAGAGATCATGTTGTGAAGGAAGATATTGATATCATACACGTCAACACTGAAGAGCAATTGGCAGATATCTTCACCAAGCCCTTGGATGAGAAGAGGTTTTGCAAGTTACGGTGTGAGCTAAATATCTTGGAATCCTCAAATGTCCTGTGATCAGGCACACATCCTAACACTTATGCATATTGATGACTTAGATGTGCAACACACAAAGTAAAGTATATCTTCAATCAATGAAGACTTACATTCTAAGTGTGAATACATTAATGTGGAATTTGACTTCGGAGCGCCACGATAATTGTGCGCCGTGTCTGGGTCTAATACTTCCTATACGGTGGGTAACGCCACCGCCAAATTTCTCTGTTTGAAGTGTTTCACTCATGGCGTTACGTTTGGTATGTCTTCACATTTGGTTTGGCTTCAATCTCAACTTGTCTTCATGATTATCTTCACTATGTTGATTTGATTGTCTTTCTCATATATATATATATATATATATATATATATATATATATATATATATATATATATACATACATACTAGTGTTCTGTCCTCTACAGCATTCACTTATAGCTATGTCCTCTTGTTGAATCTTTTGAACTAAGTGAGTGTGATCGGACCCTAACCTCTCTATGCTTTGTATCTCAAACTCTATCTCTCCAAATCATATGCATTCTGTTGAAACTGTCGAATATCTTCTCTGCGTCCTTGCCAGCAGATGATACATAGACAAACATTAAGTCTGTTTTCAATGCTAAATCCTTTCACCTGAAACCCGGAAAAGTGGGAACGACCACCCGACAATCCAGGTGTGCGTGGGAACATGGAACAACCTCCGATATGTTGTATGATAGCCACGTGCCCTTCAGATGTGAATCGCCAGGGGCACCTGTGTAATAACACTGTGCCGTCCCTGTCCCTATAAATACACGCCTCACCACATTCATTATCCTTTCTTCCACTCTCGCACAAACCCTAGCACCACCGCTAGCCCTCAACGACGCCGACGACGAAGCGCATAGCTGCCGCGACCTCACCGACGCCGTCTTCACGCCGGCCGCGGACATCGTCTTCTCCGCCGTCACCGTAGGTGTCCTCCGTCGCCAATTTAGGGCACGGACGATCGAACCGCTCGACCTCCTCTCCCACTCTGTCTAGCAGTTCTTCGCGTGGTAAATAAAACTTCCTTTTTACGGCCCCTTTGATCCTATAGATTCATCACTTTCTACCACAAGCAGTTTCTGTTCACACAAGTTGGATCTATTTCATACTACATCTCATAATATGCCTACTATGTTCACTTATGCTTCACAAAGTAGTTAGATTCCTCACTTGTACTTATTCGTGGATTCGTACAAATCTGGAACCAACTCTCTATCACTACAACAGGAACCCCCCTTCAGCAACGCATCGATATGTTGTCGTATGTCCATATATATGTTGCTAGGGTCTACACCAACGGATTAGTATGTGTTGCCATTGGTGGCGTTGCAAGGGTCTACTACAACATATATACATGCGTTGGTAAACGGCGTGTAGAAGTGTTGTAAGATAACAACACATAGAGTTAGATCTTAAAAACATTTCATATGCGTTGGTGGCTGCCCTCCACAAAAGGATTTTCAAATGGACATAAGAGATCATTGCAACTAGTAGAAACTTTGTTAGATCGCATGAACAATGAATGATATTTTATACATTGCCATCAAGAATTATGAGGTAACGAATAGGAGCCACAATATACAATAAAAAAGTCGGATGTATTAAATCAATCGTGTTGCATTACAGAGAACACATTCCAAAGATTACAAGATGTGAAACTATCTAGTAGTAGCCCAATTGTCGACCTTGCAATCAACTACAATGGTTGAAACATTGACCCTTAAAATGACAGTCTAATTATCTAATATTGGCCACATTCTTAACCTTGCAATCAACATCTGAGCCAAGCATCATCAATTTCTTGGCAATCTACAACAACAAATAAATGAGATGAGTAAGTTATGGAGAAAATCATGTTAAAGCAGTAAATTTTGAAAGGAGGGGCACCATGGTAGCTCTGTACACAGATTATATATCTTTTGTTTTAAACTCCAGATTCAACATATGGAATTGTAATTTGGAAGATCAAATATATGTATACTGACATTAAATTTGATCGATTGATAAATTGTAACCTTGTGAGCCAATAACACCCTTGGTGAACAGGAGAAACAAAATTAACTTTTGACCTTACAAAACACACTGTAGATCAGCTGTCAGTCATTAATAAATCATTATTCATGCACAGGTCTCGAGCCCAAATTGTTTACCTCATTTTTTAAATTACAGTATAATGAATATGAACTCTAAGTTCATCTAAAATCTTGAGAAAGTGATATTAGTATGCCGAAAATATATCTAATAAATAAATAGATTTTTCAAGGGACATGGTTTAGTATTTCACGCAAGTGATTACTATCCGAATAGGCATGCTACTTTTTCAACAATGTACAGTAAGTGTCGTTTGAACCCAAAAAATTGCTGCAAAAAAGAATGCTATGTCAGTTTAAAGTACATTGCTAAATGAGATGGGCAATGCAAAAACAAAACATCTTGGGGTTATGTCATTTTAATTTTCCTAGTACTGTACATGCAGCTAACTTTTCTCCTTGGCCAAACAGTTACCAGTAGAAAATCAATAGCTACAAGTATACCCACTTATATCAACATAACGTCTTAGTGCTGCATCTTGCATTATATATATTCACTGCATAGCGTGGCCGAGTCGCTCCTGTCCATAAAGGAGACGCACCGAACCTCCGCCTGTGCATCCCATCAAGGAGCCTTTGTTCCTGCCCTGCACGTTGACAACTAAGCCAAATTTTAAACCAAAAAATGATCATAGTGGAGGCTGGAAGGGCAACCAGATGGATAATATTGGTGTAACTGATGGTGCGGACACCAAAATATATTATATGAAGTGGGGCAGCACAAGAAACATACAGAACCTAGAGGAGCAAGTTAAGATGCGTAGGGATGTGCCTGTCTAACTCATTCCTTTAGTACAAAGCATGTCAAACAAACTAATGAGATTCACACTGACAAGGGGATCTTTTTTTATCCTCAAAGTAATCAAAATGTCATTAATCGCTAGTAGTGTTGTCCTATTGATCCTTGAAGGAATCCTCTTTGATAACATGGTCACAACTAGGATAAATTTGAGATAATATGGCAGCTAATTGAACGAGTCTATGAGGATCAACTTCAATTGAAAATATTAGTAATTAAGTATTCACCTACATAGCAGCAAAAAAATCAAAAAAATCTAATGCATCACAAAAACAGTTTGTCAGAAAAAGAGGAAATAAATATTCTTCCTGAATTAACACAGATAGCCACGGCGGTTCCATATATCTAATCAGTTAGGTAAGTAGAAACAACTAGCACATGGAGAACTAGATAGTAAACATCCCTAAAATTGAACGTCTAGAAAGGAGAAGCGGGCTCTTGGGCCTGCCCTGCTCTACAACAGTACTACAGCGGGAAATCCAGCGCAGATATGTTGAAATACTAAAATGACTAAGAATTCAAGGATCCATATTCCAGAAAAGAAACATGGATGCGTCGCCACCGACGCTTGTGGATCAGATCGATGGAAGGCAGGACTTGCGACTGAGAAAGGTTGTACTGAGAAAAGAGGAGGAGCAGTATGTACGATGAATGATGATGTTGTGGTGGCGGAGGCAGAGGGAGACCTCGAAACTGCGCTCGAACGAGGCGGCGAGTGTAGTGTCCAGCTCTAGCTGGCTCACCATCTTGATGGCGATATTGCAGACGGCATACCAGACATGAACCTGGCCCGGATCTCAAACTCGGATAGGTCGGCGTTCCGGACGTCCTCGCCGTCGCCCCAGATCGTGGTGGCCATCAGCTAAATCAATTCCAAAATTTCCCGCGAGAAAGATTTGGGTGAGGGGATTCTGCTGGTGTTTCTTGATCCTTTCTCGACCCTGCATCTCAGTACCTTGCTCCGGGATAAGCATGCCAGGAGACTTGATCTGCGTTTGATCAGAAAACCAACCAAGAGGGTGGAGAGGAGATGATTGTGGAGACGGAGAGGAAGATTAGGAGAAGGTGGGTACGGGGAGGAGGTTAGCTTTTTTTAGTGGAGAGGAGAAAAGGAAGGGGAGGAGGTTAGCTATTCATGGGGAGGTGGGAGAGGTTGAGGCCACCGCCCAACAACGCGTGATGTCTCTCCGTTGCTAAGTATGTGTTGGTGTATGTATGTTCTTGTTGTAGTGTATCTATGAGTGAATGTCTTCGCACTATGAGGTCAATGTCTTCTAAACTGATTTATCTTCAAAATCTTCTGAGAATGCATATGACCTCTTCCCTTTCCCTCGCACCTTAATGCTGTCACAGGTACATGTCCTTGGGAGAATCCCTTGGTTCTCATTGTCTGCATTCATTTGCAGAATTCTTACAGCATCATATAAATTCTCCCGAAGCCAGTTCCTGTTTGACCAGCAAGCGGAAACCTTTGAACGTGTTGAAGCCATTCAGTTTGAAGTTCATGGCTACAGAGAAATCAGCAAGGAAGGGTGGCAGACAGCATCGAGGGGGAACATCAAGAGATCTGCCTGATGACCTCTCAGAGCTGTACAAGACATATCCAGAAGAGGATTACAATCAGCGCAAGACACGAATCCAATGGAGTCGAAGATACTGGGCCGAGCAATGGTTCAAGTATAGGTTTGTGACCCAGGAATATGCTGAGAAGAATGCCATCAAGCGACCATGGGGAGACATCCTATACAGAAATCTTCAACCCAGGTCCAGAGATGAAGCCATTGAACAAGGCTTCTATCCCTGCATGGTCCGTGGACCACAGCCTGCAGATGCAGACCCATCGTCATTGCTATGGTGTCGTGACGACAATTTGTTCAAGCGCAACTTCCAGTTTGCCAAGAATTCGGCTAAGCAAAACAAGAAGTCATTGGGACTAGACTTTAACCCTGGTCCTTCTGCTCCCCGTGCCGATGGCACCCGCGAAGCTGAACCCAATCTTGTTGGGCCCTTCTACAACCTAGAAGGTCTCATCACTCATATCATGGTTTAAGGGACAGCCGTGGATGAGCCTGCAGATGACGCTGAATCTGATGAAGCGCCTGCACCGCCGAAGCCAAAGAAACTGAAGAAGCCTAAAGCTTCAAAGTCTGCCTCAGCACCAAAAATCTTACAGGCGAAGCCACTGGCTACTGCACCTCCTGAGGACAGTGTGCAGTCTGAAGATCTATCACGCATATCCAAGAAGACTGACATGAGAAAGAGTACTGATCAGGCACTGACTGCTACTGCTATTCTGCGCAATGATGCCATTGATCTGTCCAACGATGAAGATCTTGCATTTGACGCTCTTGAGCAACTGATCAAGAGCAAGGAAGAAGCAGAGATCTTCAATGATTTGCCTCTCTTTGATGTGGCAATCATCCATAACTTCATCGATGAGTGGTTTGACACGCCCAACCTTAGCTTTGAAGATCTGCAACTTCCAATTGGCCTCAGTGTCGCCTTCGCTGGCGCCATTGCTTCTGAGCTAGCACTAGCTCAGCGCATCATTGAACTGAAGCAAAAGATCGACTATGAGAAAGCTCAGTTCAAGAAGCACATGGCCAAGCTCAGCGTGCAAGATGTCAAAAATTTCAAGATCATGCTGCACGAGCTCAAAGAAGCCTTTCTCAAGAAGCGTGAAGAAGCTAAAGGTTCTCGTGAGCGCATGAAGAGCCTGGCTGACAAGTGTGTGCAAGCCTACAATGAGGCTGAGAAGCGCAAGGCTCTTGGTCGTCCTCGCATCGACCCCAGAATGGCTGCAAAGAAGAAAAGCCCTCAACTGACCAATCTGCACCTTCAAGGAAGGAAGAACCTCGCATAGTCTTCCCAAGCAGCATGACTGGCTCGAAGCCAAAGGTCAGGTCAACCGCTTCAGAACTGAAGAAGACGAGGACTGCCGAGGCTGAAGCCAGAAAAAGGAAAAATCCTGAAGCTTCTGATGTCGCTCCCTCTAAGAAGAAGCGCAAAACCAAGAAGGATTGGACTGCTCCCACAGAGCCCTTAGTTGTTGAACCTATCTCAATGGTTCGTACTGCATCTGAACACCACGAGCGCCAACTGATTGTTCATGAGCCTGCTTCCACAGAGGCTCATGAAGCTGAAGACATTCCAGCAGTTGATCCCACCACTGCTGAAGACATTGGTCACCATGACAATGTTGAAGATGATGTAGTTCTTCCTCAGATCGAGCACAACTTGGTATCATCGCCTGTGCTTACGCACAGCGAACTCATCAGCATTGGTCGTCCTATGACGCCAACTGCTCAGGATGCATCATGGGATGATCATCCACAGAGACAAGACACTCCAAGCTCTCCCCAACCGCAAGCAACCCCATCAGTGCAAGAAGAGGATGACTGAGGCCCAGCCAACTCCATCTCCACAGGCGTCGCTAGCGCTACACTGGCTTCGCAAAGGACCAAGGCCTCAAGTCCCTCTTTCGAGCGTTCCAGAAGGAGAAGTGCACCACCAATCTGTTGCACGTCAAGTGTTTCCAGATGCCACTCCTACTGTGACTGTCTCTGAATCCGAAGCCAAAATGGCTGAAGATGTTCCGGCTGCATCAGCCGATGAAGAAGAAGCCCCAAGAGTTGCTACACCCCCGCCTCACCAAGATGTTGTTCTCGAATAGAACGTGACCGACCCTCCAGCTTCTGAAGTGGAGGTTGAGAATTGTGAGGCTGCCACTAACACCACTGAAGCCAATGACGTGGTCATGGCTGAAGACACTGTGGAGCCTGCACCTAACACTGTGCCAGAGGCCAATGAAGCCAATGATGCACCTGCAACAGATGTGCAGCCTGACGCCTCTGTTGATGCCACTGCTCCTGTTCCGCCACCAAGGCCACACACTATCGAGCAAGCATTCAACCATGGCCAACTTATCACTGTCAAATGGCCTTTTCTAACTCCTCCGCCTGCTGCTGGTCCTCAGTTTGACTATCACGTTGAGCACAGGCCTCGGGTTCATAAGCCAATGCCAAGGTTGCCCAGGTTTCTAGGTACTGCATCTGCACCCGGATCTTTCAATATCAATGGCTTCAAGGCACACAACACCTTCTTTAATAGCGCCAAGAACCCCTACACCAAGGAAAGAATATCTTCTGATCGGGTCTGGAGCTATCAGCAGCGCAGTTATTACTCATGCATTATGTACAATCAAGGTCGCATTTTCCCACATATGCGTCTTGACACTGAAGCCATAACTGGTCTGCCCTGTTTGGAAGGCTCTGGCTTGCTGCAGTTCGTCACTGATAAGGAGCACTGGAATGAAGAATTTCTGCTCCAATTCTATGCCACTCTTCATATCCGTGGCTACAACAGGGATCCGAAGACTTGGGTCCTTGAGTGGATGACAGGCAATGTTCATCATGAAGCCAAAGCCTTTGATATCATTGAGCTTACTGGCCTGCCCACTCCACGAGATCTGTATGAACCTGGTTGTCAGCTTCACAGTGCTGCTATGGAAAGCATCTTCCACAAGCCTGAGCGCAATATGAGTCAGATGCTTAGCATGATGAAGCCTTTGCCTCCAGGTGCTGAATATCCTAAGGAGTTCTTTGTTGAAGACCTTGAGTATCTGCCACGTACTATCTATCACATCATAAGGCAAACTCTCTGGCCCATCAAAGGACATTCTCCACATGCCAAGCTAGAAGGCGCAATGAAGATGTTGGTCTTTCATATTCTGCATGGCAAAAGCTTCAATGCACAAGACTTCTTTATTCGCCAACTTGCTGCATCAGGATCTGACATTTTTGGCTTGAAGTTTTACGCTCCATGGATTATGCGGCTGATAAAACTACACTCAGCTGTCACCTATCAGCCCTCTGCTCGCAATCATTGGATCTTTCTGCCTGACATCGATATGTCAGTTGAAGCCATCTATCCAGAGCCTGCCAAGGAGCCCCTTAGTCTTCAAAATGCTGAGAATCAAAGCTTCTCTCAAAACATTGAAGGAGTTCAAGCAGTCACTCGTGTTTATCCTCTGGCTAGTACTACACGTGCACCTCATCATGCCCTCACTGAAGCCACTGAAAGCACCATTTCCCAATGGCCCAAGAAGCGATCTCGTGTTCTCAACGACCGAGAAGTTCTGGTTGCCCTTCATCAGAAATAGGATAAGCATCATGACTGGCTGAAGCGCCAAATGCAAAGCCTCTTGGTGGACGTAAATGGGATTCACAACCTTGCCACCAAGAATGCCTTTGTTACCCATGAAACTTGTCGGCGTACATGGAAAGGGCTTACGCTTATGTGTTCTGAAGATGATCTTCAAGAGGATGGCTTCTCTGAACGCTTCAAGTTTGACTCAACACCTCCAAGAAGGACTATGTTGCGGCATACTCCGTCTCTTGGAGACTCTGAGTTCTCCTCCTCAGCTGCAACAGTGAATGCACGTGTCATCGATGGTGAAGACGATGCTACTTCACCACCTTCGGCGCGAATCACCACTGCACCGAGTTCGTCTGCACCGCCAACCAAATCCGACGACCCTGCTCCTTCACCAACTTCTCATGGGAACGAGTAGATGCTCTATGTCTTCAAACCTTTTTGGTCCTTACTGACAAAAGGGGGAGAAGCATATGAGTTTGATAGTCTTCAAGCGGGTCCATATGGGCGGTGGTTTTATATTTTGCCTAGTGTTTACAACTCTCGTGTTTTGATACATTTGGTTCTTTGAGTTGTAACACTCAAACTCGATGGTCGTCTGCTACTTATTTGCTCTTCTGTGATGCGATGATAAATTCCGCATGTGCGACGATAAATTCTGCACTTAGATCATTTTGCAGACGTCCATTTTTCATTATGCATGTCATTATCTTCACATACTTTTCATGCATGATGAATTGTCATCATAAGTTGAAGAGGATCTCCACAAGTACAACCTGCCATGTGCATTTGCATTCCAAAAGCAAATTACTTATATGCACATCTTCTGGGGGAGCCTTTGCCACTTATGAAGACAATCCCCTATCCTTTACAATTTCACATATTTTATTCCCCGTTGAAAACTTCAACTAGTTTGTCATCAATCACCAAAAAGGGGGAGATTGTAAGTGCATTTAGTGCCACCCCTAGTTGGTTTTGGAGTATTGACGACAAACCTAGTTGAGGGACTAATGTGTTTGTGAGAATTGCAGGATAACACAGGTAGAAGTCCCTCATTGATTTGGTTTTCCTACCAGAGATGACCCCTAAAAATGTATGAAGACATTGAAGTCAGAGGTGGTATGTGAAGACATTCACATTGAATACTATGATAAGAGAAGACATCGCGTGAAGACTATGGAGAGAGAAGACTTAGCAGTTTCGTCGTTCTGTGTTTTTCTTTGTTGAGTCATAGGAACCACCGTACTGTTAAGTGGAGTCCAAGAGAACCAGTCAGAATAACTGAAGTGATGCTTAACCAAAAATCCTATGTCTTCGAGTGAAGACTATGAGAGCAAATCTTGTCCAGAGTTGGATAAGTCAGCTTTGCTTGTAGCCCAAGTAAAGTTGTCGTGTGTGTTTGAAATCTGACCGTTGGAACATGTGTCAGTTCCTTAGTGACCAAGGGTCATTTTGGACAAATCAGGCCAGGTTGCCTAGTGGCTATAAATAGCCCACCCCCTACAACCATAAATGGTCGGCTGCTCAGAGCTAGAGTACGGCTTTTGTCGTTTGAGAGCAACCCACCTCGAAGCCTTTGAGAGAGAATTCCTTGCGAGGATAAAGCCATAAACACCGAGAGCCAAAGAGTGTTAGGCATCACTTAAGTCTTCCTGTCTGTGTGATCTGAAGACTTATTACACTTGAGGACTGTGAATCCTCCAGCCGGTTAGGCGTCGCATTCTGAGCATCCAAGAGTCATTGTGGATCACCGGTGAAAGAAGTCTGTGAAGGTTTGGAAGTCTACCTTGAAGACTTACCAAAGAGATTGGGCGAGGACTGGGTGTCCTTAGCTCAAGGGGAATAAGGTGAAGACGAGGTCTTCTGAGTTGAATCTCAGCCTCCCTAACCAGACATACAGTTGTCACAACAACTGGAACTGGTCCAACAAATCATTGTCTTCAACGAGTCACCGGTTTCATCCTTCCCTTCCCTTTACTTGCTGTTGGTCCTTGTGAAGTCATTGTATGATTGCATTATCTTTTGTCTTCACTGAGTGACTGCTTGTTCTGATTGGCTTCACAATATCTTCCTACCTGATCTTTACCGCCTAGCTGCTATTAGTCATTGTGCTTTCACTTCATTGAGTACTTGACCATGGTTTGCCTAGTGTAGTCTACCTTCCGCTGCATGGTAATAGGTTTATTTCTATAGTTTGTCTTCGAAACTTCCATGTTTTGAAGACTTTCATAAAAATCGCCTATTCACCCCCCTCTAGACGATCACTAGCACTTTCACTATGGCCTGCCACCCAGGCTCAAAGGGATCATAATGTTATTCATGTTGGAAACTTCCGTGTGCAGCCACAAGCCATTATGGGCTCTGGCATAGTTGAGTATGTAGCGTGACTTCTTTCAGTGGTAAACTAGCAGATGTAGGGGATGTAGGTGGTACGGTTTACCCGTCGAAAGGGCAAATGCTTCTGAAAGACTGTGCCTCGGTCATCCGTTTCTCAAACATCATGTAGTGCGATAAGTCAATGGAGGAGATCGAGTCTTTTGGGGAAAAGTGTGCAAACCTCTGCATAGTGTACAAACTAATCATGGTTAGCCGTGTCCCCGGTTATGGACATCTTGAGTATCTGGTGCTTGAATTATTATGTTGATCTCATCACTCTACTTTAATTAATTTGTTGGGTTATGGATTATTATTTTGGGATTGAGATGGGGTTACCATTCTCAATGTTTATCAACCAACTTTGTAGTTAAATAAAATATATTCCTTTGTTGTAGGAAAAAACTAGCTTTCTGCGAATATAACCATAGAGCCTTCACCAGCCAAATATGCATATAGTTATAGATGCTACTTGTTCATTGCTATAGAGTAATGAACATGTAACATGTGTAACTATATGCATATTTGGCTGGTGGAGGCTCTATGGTTATCATTTGCACAAAGCTAGTTTTTCCCTACAGCAAAGGAATATATTTTATTTAACTACAAAGTTGGTTGATAAACATTGAGAATGGTAACCCCATCTCAATCCCAAAATAATAATCTGTAACCCAAAAAATTAATTAAAGTAGAGTGATGAGATCAACATAATAATTCAAGCACCAGATACTCAAGATGTCCATAACCGGGGACACGGCTAATCATGATTAGTTTGTACACTCTGTAGAGGTTTGCCCACTTTTCCCCACAAGACTCGATCTCCTCCGTTTTATTTCTCGCACTGCATGATGTTTGAGAAACGGATGACCGAGACACAGTCTTTCAGAAGTGTTAACTCGTTACGATGGGTAGATAGTACCAAGTACATCCCCTACATCTGCTAGTCTACCACTGTACGAGGTCACACAACATACTCAACCATGCCAGAGCCCATAATGGCTTGTGGCTGCACACGGAAGTTTACAGCATGAATAACGTAATGATACCTTTGAGCCTAGGTGGAAAACCATAGGATGATCACACGGATTCCCCGGGATCTCCTTAGACAATGCTGGGTTCCCCAGGTGTCCACAAACCAATCCACCAAGATGTGTATTAAAGTAGCCAGCTTAAGTTAAACCTTAGTTAACAATAATCTCTCACATCTGTCATGTAAACTCTCAAATCCAAGCCACGTCTCCGAGCATAGCATAGCGGTATAAGCATACGTAGTAACTCCCCCGGTTTGAATGCAAGACAACAAGTTCTACCTCATCAACTACTTCCCAATTCCCACAAGTTATAAAGTCCTAACTATGCAGTGTTTGAGGGTTGAAACTAATGCATAAAAACTGTGTAGTAAAGGGGTATGATCAAAGTGTTACTTGCCTTGCTGACGATCTAAAAACCCTAGTGACTCGTAGTAGCACGCTTCGCACTCTGGAAACTCTATTGTGAACAAACAATAGCATACATAAGCACTCAAACATAAGATGCAAGTGGAAAACTCAAAATAAAAGATCCAAACTGAAAGTTCAACTGAAGAACTTTGATTTGCAAAAAGAATCAATCAAATCAGAGCTACGAAACAGAAACTACAATAAAAAAGAACTTCGAATTCAAATCTGCTTGAAACCAAAATTTAATTTATCAAAACCATGTTCAAGTTGATTATCTGGAAAGAGGGGAACAAGATAAAGATTTGGGCTATGGTTTCACTGGATTTGGACAAACGAGGAAAAAGTAACGAGGGTTTGAAGATCAAGGACTAATCTGTGATAAAAGTATTCACTGATAGGTCCCTGACTGAAAAATAAAAGAAAAAAACCTAACGAACGAGCATTCGTTAACAGAACTAAACCGACGAAAACCGTTCGCTAATACGGATTAACGGGCGAACCTTCGCTAATTAGGTCCGATCGGAAAAACCGAGAAAACCCTAACCCTAAAAACAAACAGGGGAAAAACCGTGCGGTTTTCGTATCGGTTAACCGGAGAAAAACGCCGGTGGCAACAGGAAGTCCGGCGTGGCTTCGGCGGTTGGCGGGGCGAGGCTTCGGCGGCAGCGGCGGCGGGAGGCGGCAGCAGCAGTAGGCGGCGGCGAGGCACGACGCGGCTGTGGCGGTGAGGAGGAGGGGCGGCTGCGGGCGGCAGGGTGAGGTGGAGGCGGCGGGGCTCGGCTTTTAAAGGCCCGAGGGGGGGCGACGTGCGGCAGGGGGCGGCGATGGGCAGTCCGGCTCGGACGCCCTCGGCGGCGTGCGGCGGTGGGAGTCCTCACGCCCGGGAGGAAGGCGGCGGGGCGGGGCGGCCTGGCTCGGCTGGGCCTTCGGCCCAGTCGGGCGACGTAACTGTTTTTTAAATAAATTTCACTCAAAAGAAAAAAACCTAATAAAATATAAAAAAATTCTAAAAAATACCAGAAATAATTTTCACAGTCTAAATCTAATATTTATAACACGGTGAACATTTTTCTGGCCTAAAAATGCAATTTTAAAAAATGCTTATTTTTCTAATTCAAATAAAATGCAAATAAAATAATAATTTGATTTTAAAATTTCTTCTCCAATATTACTCTCTTTTGAAGAAGTCATTTTATCTTCTGTCTTTTATTTTTATTATTGGAGATAATTGGAGAGAAAAATATTTAAAATCAAATTGATCCTCTTCTCAAATTTGAGAAAAATTCAAATATGAAAATTTGTGAAACCTCCAACTCTTTCTTTGGGTCCTTGAATTGCTTAATATTTATAGGATCACACCCAAATGCAAAGAAAAATATGATATGCATATGATGACCTATGTATAACATCCAAATTGAAAAATTGGGATGTTACACAAGTTGCCTTCGTCTCTTCGTTGTTGAGGATGACATACAATTGGAAGGTGCTGGCACTCAACACTTGAGAGATTATGAATGGTCATTCCCAAGGTGGAGCGAGCTTGTGGGATTTCGAACTAGGTCCTCGACTACAATGGTTCGTCCACGCACGTGCCGACTGTGATACACAACAACTGTTGATTAACATCAAGGCGAGCTAGAGCGAGCTCTCGGGCCTCCTCCAAGAGATCAAGCCCATTTTAGCACACCTCTTCTTCTTCGGCTTCTGTGTACACCAGCACTCGGGGTGATCCATGGAGCACATCATCCGGCATTATGGCTTCCACTCCATATGCCGTGAAGTAAGGTGTGAATTGAGTGGGTCTGTTTGGAGTCGTCTGCAGGCTCCATAGTACTAAGGGGAATTCTTCGACCCATACTGAGACTGCTCTCTCAAGTGGGTTGAGTAGGCGTGGCCGTATCCCCTGAAGGATCAAACTGTTGGAGCGCTCTACCTGCCCATTTGACTGAGGATGTGCGATGGACGCAAAATGGACTCGATTGCCTTGGGTCAAACAAAACTCTTTAAATTCTTCTGATTTAAGGTTTGTTCCATTATTAGTGATGATATCATGGGGAATGCCAAACTGAAAGATTACCCCTCTCATGAAGTTGATTGCTATGGCTGAGTCCAGCTTGGTCACTGGTTTTTCATTGATCAACTTTGTGAACTTGTCGATTGCTACCAATAGATGAGTAATGGTACCTGGTGCCATTTGGAACGGTCCAAGCTTGTCCAAGCCCCAATTCATGAATGTCCATGCAAGTGGGATTATCTTCAAATCGGGAGTCGGCATGTGTGGCTGTCGGACATACATCTGGCATAGAACACACTTGCGGAAGAGATCAGTGGTGTTGGCGTGAGTAGTCGACCAGAAGATGTTGTCTCGAAACGCTTTAGTGACTAAGGCATTTGAGGATTTGCCATCCTTCCTTCCAGGGAGATGCATCACCGCTTGGCGCGTGTCGAACTGACTTTGTACAACTCTTCTTGGATGATTGTGTATGATTTTTATCTGCATACAATTTGTTTTTCTTCGACCTCATCTTCAGGGTGATCCTTCTAGAGAAGGTATGAAATGAGTGGTATAACCATTATCTATACCGCTTCGTCATTCTCTGCTTTGGCTGGCTGCCCTAGGAAATCCGGGTCGACATATGGGTTTTCTGCCATAGTCAGTTCATGACAGTGTCATACACTGGGGGTGGCTCATTCTGAAGAGCCCAACCCTAGGCCTCTCCAAGGGCCACAAGGCCCAAGTACGTGTGAAACCCTAAGGGTAGCGTCAAGGACCTTCTTGCCGCCCAAGACAAAGATCGGAGGCGCCCTAAATCGCATTTGTCCGTCTATAAACCCTAGACCTCCTCCATCTGTATAAGGGGAGTTAAGGAGGCTTTCATCTCATCTATTCTTAGATAGCAACTCTTGGCAGCAATATCAAACACCATTGTAAACCCCTTGCATGAGGTATTCCTCTAGCATGAAATATCAAAGAAAGCAGGATGTAGGGTATTACTCTCCGGAGGCCCAAACATGTGTAAAACATTTGTGCAACCTCCGATCCAAGACTTTCAGTTGCGCTTAGAACCCTACTGAGGGATATGATAATATTTCGCACCTTCAGTTGGCACACTAGGCATGGGCGGCACCGACTGGAGACTGATCTCAGATCAGACCTCTTTCACCTTCCGGAAACCTTGCGCTGGGAGAGAGCCTGATCTTCGGATCCTTCACCTTCACCGCTGATGAGGTGGGCTGGGTCAGCATCAACCCATCAGCCCACGCAAACACTCCAGCAATGGTGGTGGACTGCCTCCATGAGGCCCCCACCCTAGGAGATCAATGAAAACTAAATGATGCAACCGACCTGTCACGCCTTTCCACCGGACGAAAGGGGCTTTCAACTATGCCGGCTATGCCCATATAGAGCAATCTATGCCAACCACCAGCTTGTCATGATGGTGTACGACAACTGTCGGATAACTCACAAGCTAGAGGACTACATTGTTACCAGCATCACCAATAGCAATCACACAAACCTCATTGATATCATGTTAGTATCCAATGAGGAAAGCCCCGATGGAGAACCGATTCGCCTCACGAACGATGACGAGAACGCCGACCTTCTGGTGATCCTAGAGGTCGCCCATTCTGACCTATGGAGCGAATTAGGGTCAACCGAAGAGACTGCAAGTTACCAGACATTCTCCAAAGAACCATCAATGGCCTCGCATGCCATATACATGTAGTAGGCCATGATGGCAGAACTAGTGTTGAACCAAACAATAATAACAATGAGTGCACCAGCGATGATAACAGCGGTCGGCCCTTCAGCTCTGTGTTTACCGGTATCCGGGCTGTTGCCTGCCTCGTTGTAGCCTCCAACGCCATTCAAAGCAACAATACAGTAGCAGGTCCGGACAGGCCTTCCAGGAAGCTCGCGACCTATTTTTCCAACACCTATAACAGTGATTGTGAGCATGGCGGGTGCCACAATAACACTACCCCCGATCACAGCTTACGCCATGAACTATCTTGCAACACTGATCCCTGGAGATGATCCTGCGTCCAGGATACTAGAGGCCTTCCGTGTGTCACAAGTAAACGCATAACTGAAAGTCCAACAACGTGCGCTGGAAGCTGTAGTGTGCGACACACGCTGGCATGAGACAATGTCCCAAGAAAGGCTACGCCACACTCCTCTCTGGCCATGAGATCTCATCAACGGCCGCATAGCTCACTGTAGGGAGAAAGGAGTGGGATTCAACGAGCCGGCAATAGAGACTCCACCTTCAACTCTGGCATGCGGTCTACAAGCAGCTGCGCTACGAGTGGATAGGATACAAGCCACCTCAAGGGACCCGAAAATTCTGGCAAACCTCACCCAAGTACTCCATAGGATTGTGGAACTACAGGACAACGTCTCTTGCTCGAGAGACAAGCTTCCAGGAACCGACAATGTCATGCCAGCAGCTAATCACCCCCGCCCGTGAGAGGAGCTGGACATGGTCTAGCTGTAGGAGGCCGCACTAGGGGCTCAGGTAACAAACATGGGACAACCAATATAAGCGTCCGTCCTACAACAACGGGCAAACCTACCACCCAGATGTCCCATGACAGTAGGCCAACCAACCCATCATCATGACCCCTGGGCGCGGGGAACATAACACTATGGGCATCACCTAGGGGCTCCACCACCGCACTTCACGTCGCTCACCTCCAGCATCGCGCGTGCGTGTTTTGCTCAAGCGGTGATAGCTCACCATTTCCCGCAACCGTTCATCCTCCGAGGTGTTTAGAAATACTCAGGAGACACTGATGACCTACAAGAATAGGGGATCAATCGTAGTCCTTTCGATAAGTAAGAGTGTCGAACCCAACGAGGAGCAGGAGGAAGTGATAAGCAATTTTTGGCAAGGTATTCTCCGCAAGTGCTGAAAGTAACAGTAATAGATAGTTTTGTAGCAAGATAATTCATAACAAGTAAAAGTAAAAATAGTAGTAAAGGTGTAGAAAGGTGGCCCAATCCTTTTTATAGCAAAGGACAAGCCAAAAAGTTCTCTTATATAAAGCCAAGTGCTCTCGAGGACACATGGGAATTGTCGTTTAGTCATGTTCATCATGTTTAGTTGATTTACGTTCGCCACTTTGACTATTTGATATGTGGGTGGACCGGTGCTCGGGTTCTATTCTTACTTGAACAAACAACCCGCTTATGATTACCCCCTCCTGCAAGCATCCGCAACCACGAAACAAGAATTATGATAAATCTAACCATGGTATGAAACATATGGATCCAAATCAGCCCCTTACGGAATAACACATAAACTAGGGTTTAAGCGTTTGTCACTCTAGCAACCCATCATCTACATATTACTCCACAATGCCTTCCATTAGGCCCAACTATGGTGAAGTTTCATGTAGTCGACATTCACATGACACCACTAAAGGAAGTAATAACATACATATCATCAAAATATGGAACGAATACCAATGTCGCATGATTACTTATAACAAGACTTCTCCCATGTCCTCAAGAACAAAAGTAACTACTCACAAGTCATATTCATGTTCAAGATCATAGGGCTATTGAGTGTGCTTGAGGATTTGAACATTTAATCTTCCACCAAATAAACCAACTAGCATCAACTACAAGATGTAGTCAACACTACTAGCAACCCACAGGTACCAATCTAAGGTTTTGGGACAAAGATTGAATACAAGAGATGAACTAGGGTTTGAGATGAGATGATGCTGGTGAAGATTGGTCCTCCCATGATGAGAGGGTCGTTGGTGATGTTGATGGCTTTGATTTCCCCCTCCTGTAGGGAAGTTTCCCCGGCAGAATCGCTCTGCGAGAGAGCAAAAGTGCTCCTGCCCAGGTTCCGCCTTGAGATGGGGCGCTTCATCCTGAAAGTATTGTTATTATTTTTTCTAAGGCAAATGGCTTCATATAGCAGAAGATTGGCAACAGAGGCCTGACAGGGGGGCCAGAAGCTCACAGGGCGCACCCAGGGGGTAGGGTGCGCCCCCTGAGCTTGTCGTTCCCTAGTGGCCCCATCCTGGTTTTCTTCGGCCAATATTTCTTATATATTCCAAAATAATTCTCGTAAATTTTCAGGCCATTTTGAGTTCTGCAGAATAGCTATCTCTACTGTAGCCCTTTTCGGTTCAGAATTCCAGCCGCCGGTAATCTCACTCTTCATGTGAAATTGCAAAACAAGAGAGAAAAGGAATAAGAATTGCATAATAAAGTGGAATAACAATCCAGAACATAATAAATAACAGCAGGAAAACATGATAGAAAATGGACGTATCAACTCCCCCAAGTTTAGACCTTGCTTCTCCTCAAGCGAAAGCCAAACTCGATAATCACGCCCACATGTTTAGAGAGAGAGGTGTCGATAAAAACAAAATACGAACATGAAAGCATCATGATCATTATCATACAACAATATATCATAAAACTTCTCATGATAAACTTACAATTCATTCACAAGTTAAAGTATGAACCATACACTTTATTGCGAACTAACAAACTATGATCTCAACCATTCAAACAATCACAATCCATCATAATTCAGAAAGAGTCTGTGTAAGAGCTTTGTTTAGCAAGTTCACATACTCAACTATCATTTAGTATTCTATGATTGTTGACACTCACATCATATTTGGAGGGCAAAAGTTTCAGTCAAACACATAGGAAGATGGGGGTTTATAGTTTTGACTGCCCAACTTATTTATCTCGAAGATAATGTCAATAATAACTCATGATCAACAACAATAATAACTCACTTCACATCCAACTTATTTATCTCGAGGATAATGTCCAAGATACTATATTTATATGTGAGACGTCTCTTCCTTTATTACTTTTCCATGAATTGCATCAATGACCAATAGTATGTTTGTTAACTTGCAACAAATTTCATTATTTATACTTCTTTTATGTGAAGTCATTACTCCCCCATGGGATTAGCATATGATCTTTTCATTCTTTATTTTATTTCATTGCTAATATTCCAACAAGAAATTAACTAATCTTTATTATATAACTCTCACACTTGATTACATAGATAGATCACTAAACAAGCACTCGAAACTAGGTCATACTAAAACTTTATTCATCTAAATCACAAAATAACTAAAGACCGAACTAAGATAGATAATGATGTTAAAAGTGATGGTGATACGCTACTAGGGCACCTCACCCAAGCTTGTAACAAGCCAAGGGTGGTGCCCATACCCGTGTACTCAAGTGTCTTTCTTCGTGATGGTGGTGATGTGGTGGTAGGCTTGTCCTTCATAATGTTCATAAGGATCTCCTTCAAACTCTGAATTTCTCGAAGCACATGATGAATAATCTCAACATTCTTTTGAATTTCAACTATAATGTTTTTATTTTTCGGCCTCCAAGCATTCTTTCCTACATCACTTTCACTTGGATGAGATATGTGGAGATGCTGGCTAGGGTGCCCCTCTCGGAGGCCAGAGAATGCACTTCTAGCGAATCCCCTTCATCTTCCACCATGGTAACCTCCTCCTCCTCCCCTTCTCTCCTGAGCTCCATCTTCATCAACCAAATATTGTCTCCCACGTTGTTGGAGGAGGAAGAAGACATGATGCATGGCCTTGGAAATCTGACAGAAAACAACACGAAGTAAGAACAAAGGAGAAACTTGCAATATGGTGGTCAAAACAGCGAGGAGTATATATAATGAATTTTTTACGTGTATGACAAGTAATCTGGAAGAAAACGGATTCCGAAAGGGAGCCACAAGCTCGGTAGGCACGCCCCCTGAGCTTGTCGCTCCCTCGTACACTTTCCTGATTGTTTATTATTTTCCTAATTTTTTATAGATTCCAAAACGAACAAAAAGTACCTTTATGTAACTTTTGGAGTCAGTTTGCTTACCATACCATGTACCTACTCCTTTTTACGATTTGGAGCATTCCGGAAGTTCTTTTCTATGTGCTCTTCCGGTGTCATTACATTAATGGGTGTACCTGAGATATAATGTTTAATTATTTGCCTGGTTCCCACTCTCGGATTAGTTCCCTCAACATTGTTTTTTGACTATTTACTGTAGAGAAACAGCCCCAGAGTCCTTTTTACTCCAGAATGCACTCGGCATTGTTGATCTTAATAGCACAGGAGCGATAAACTTCTTCGACGATGTATGTTCCTTCCCATTTAGAGAGAAGTTTTCCTACAAAGAATCTGAAATGAGAATTGTATAATAGAACTTGATCACCTACTTTAAATTCCTGTTTTCTTTTTTCTTTTTTCATGCCATCTTTTAACTTTTTCTTTAAACAACTTAGCATTTTCCTAGGCTTCCGTCCTTCATTCATCGAGCGAGCTAATATCAAATAATGTAGTGATCCGACCTCAGACGGTCAAATCTCTATGCATAAGTGTCATCCCTAGATCGGTAATGCTGACAAACACAATACTTGAAGGATTTATAACAGAGTTCAATCACACACTTATTACATCGAATATCTCAAAACAGAGTACTTACTACAATAATATGGCCGAAGGCCATCTAATGAAGATAACAGCGGAAGCTTCGAAGGTAAAATGAGTCCATCAACTCCAATGGCATAGCTGAGTGCACGACAACGACCTAGCGCACCTTACCCTTCGTCTGAAAACTCTGCAACATAATACGTTGCAGCCTGTGTAGGTCAGCACATGGAATATGCTGGCAAGATAACACTATAAAGCAATGAACAAGTAACAGCTATAACTATATGCATATATGGCTCGTGGAGGCTCTATGGTTATGTTTGCAGAAAGCTAGTTTTTCCCTACAACAAAGGAATATATTTTATTATCTACAAAGTTGGTTGAATACATTGAGAATGTTCCTCCAACTCAATCCCGAATTAAAGTAATCATCAACCCAATCAATTTAATTAAGTAAAGTGATGAGATCAAATCAATAATTCAAGTACCAGATACTCAAGATGTCCATAACCGGGGACACGACTAACCATGATTAGTTTACATAGTTTGCAGAGGTTTGCGCACTTTTCCCACAAGACCCGATCTCCTCCGTTGAATTTCTCACACTTCATGATGTTTGAGAAACGGATGACCGAGACACAGTCTTTAAGAAGCATTAGCCCTTTCGATGGGTAAACCGTACCACCTACATCCCCTACATCTGCTAGTTTACCACTGAAAGAGGTCACACTACATACTCAACTATGCCAGAGCCCATAATGACTTGTGGCTGCACATGGAAGTTTCTAGCATGAATAATGATATGATCCCTTTGAACCTGGGTGGAAAACCATAGGATAATCGCACGGGTACTCCGGGATATCCCAGGACAACGCTGGATTGCTCCAGGTGCCCAGACAACCACTGGGTACTCCAGGGTGCCTCAACCAATCCACCCAGATGTGTGTTAAAGTAGCCACCTTAAGTTTAACCATTAGTTAGAACTCTCACATCTATCATGGATCACTCAAACGAAACCACGTCTACGAGCATAGCATAGCAATATAAGCATAACGCAGAAGTAACTCCCAGGGTTTGAAAAATAAAGGGAATAATTACTACCTCATCACTACTTCCCAATACCCATAAGTATTCTAACCATGCAGTGTTTGAGGATTGAACTAATGCATAAAAACCAGTAAATAAGGGATATGATCAAAGTGTTACTTGCCTTGCTGACGATCTGAAAACCCTACTGACTCATAGGAGCACGCTTCGCACTCTGGAAAGTCTATCGCAAACAAACAATAACATACATAAGCAATCAAGCAATAGATGCAAGGGTAAAACTCAAGATAAATTATCCAAACTGAAAGTTCAACTGAAGAGCTTCAATCTGCAAAAAGAATCAATCAAATTGGAGCTACCAAACTCAAACTGCGGTCAAAAAAAGTTCGAATTCAAATCTGCTTGAAACAAAATTTTAAATTTTTCAAAACCATGTTCAAGTTGGTTATCCGGAAAGAGGGGATCGAGACAAAGATTTTGGCGTTGGTTTCACTGGATTTGGACAAATGAGCAAAACATTGCGAGCGTTTGAAGATCAGGGGCTAATCTATGATAAAAATAATCGCGGATAGGCCCCTGGCCGAAAATAAAATAAAAAGAAAAGGCTGTGGAACGGATGTTTGCTATCAGGGTCCAACGAGCGAATACCTTCGCTAACAGAGAAGTTCGAACGAACGCTCACTAATTAGCGAAACCGAAAAAAACCCGATCTAAACCGATCTAACGAACCCCCCCCCCCCAAAAAAACCGGGCGACGGTTCGAGGGTCTTTACCGGTTCTTAAAAGAAAATTGGCGGGTCGGCGGCGATGGGATTCCGCGATTCCCGCGAGACGGGGCTCTGGCGAGGCGGCGGGGTCCGGCGGCGCAAGGCGGTGCCGCAGGCTGCGGTGGGCGGGGCGAGGCACGGTAGCGAGCGGGCGGCGGCGGCGGCGGCGGCTGCACCAGCGGGTGGCGGCAGGCAGCGGCGCGGGCAGCTGCGGCGGTGGTGTGGGGTGGAGGTGGCGGCGGGGCGGCGCAATATAAAGGGGCCGTGGGCGCGGCTTGGAGGAGGGGGCGCCGGCGGGGTGGAGTCTGGCTCGGACTCCCCTCGGCCTCCGACGGCGGCACAGAAGGCGGTGGCGCGAGGTGGGCCGGCCTGCTCGGCTGGGCTTAGGCCCAGTCGGACGGGAAAATAATTATTTTTAAATAAAATTCTGCCCGAATAAAATCCTAATAAAATATATAGAAAAATTCTAAAAATACCAGAAACAATTTTCACCGTCTAAACCTATTATTTAGAACAAAGTGAACATTTTTTCTGGTCTAAAAGTGCAACTTTCAAAAATGCATATTTTTCTAATTCAAATAACATATAAATTTCATTTTAAAATTTTCCTCCAATATTCCTCTCTTTTTGAAGAAGTCATATTATCTTCTCTCTTTTTATTTAAATATTGGAAATATGTGGAGAGAAAAATATTAAAACCAAATAGATCCTCTTTTCAAATTTGACAAAATTTAAATATGAAAATAATTGAAATCCCCAACTCTATCCTTGGGTCCTTTAGTTGCTTAGGATTTCTAGGATCACCAAGAAAATGCAAATAAAATATGATATGCATATGATGACCTATGTATAACATCCAAATTGAAAATTTGGGATGTTACAAACCTACCCCCTTAAGATGAATCTCGCCCTCGAGATTCTGGTTGGCTAGAAAATAGGTGCGGGTGGTCTTTCCGTAGGTCTTCTTGTAGCGACCTAACCCGAATGGATCAAGTCTCTGTGCTTAAGTGTCATCCCTGGATCGGTATGCTGACACACACAGTACTCAAAGGATTTATAACAGAGGTAAATCACATGTATAAAGTAACGTAAATACTATTACCTCAATCCATATAGCGGAAGCAACAAGGTTGTGGATTCCCATCAACACCAACGACAAAGTTGAGTGTAGAAATCGTAACCCTAACGTATCACTTACTCGTCGTAAGATAATCCTGCAACATGAGACGTTGCAGCCCGAAACGGGTCAGTACATTGAATGTACTGGCAAATTCACACCATAGAGAATGATGAATAAAGACTATCACTACATGCATATTTGGCTGGTGGAAAAGCTCTATGGTTATAAGGTTTTTGCGTAAAGCCAATTTTTCCCTACTGCAAAGGAATAAATTTTATTTAACTATCATGGTGGTTGTTGAACATTGAGAATGGTTGACAGCATTCTCAATCCTAATTAAGTAACATCATTAAACCCAACAATATTCATTTAAAGTAACGTGATGAGATCAACAGGATAATCCAAGAACTAGATACTCAAGATGTCCATAACCGGGGACACGGCTAATCATGATTAGTTTATACACTCTGCAGAGGTTTGCGCACTTTTCCCCACAAGACTCGATCGCCTCCGTTTGGTTTCTCGCACTACAGGGTGTTTGAGAAACGGATGACCGAGACATAGTCTTTCAGAAGCGCTAGCACCTTACGATCGGGTAGACCGTACCACCTACATCCCCTACATCTGCTAGTCTACCACTGTAGTGCACAACTTAGTCAACTATGCCAGAGCCCATAATGGCTTGTGGCTGCACACGGAAGTTTCTAGTTTGACAAATCTCATGATCCCTTTGAGCCTGGGTGGCGGTCCAAAAGAAAACAGGCAAGTCCTGGATTACCCAGGTGCCTAGATAGGCAATCCTAGAATAATCAGGTGCCTCAATCCACCCAGATGTGTGTTTAAGTTGCCACCTTAAGTAAACCATTAATTAACAATCTCACATCTGTCATCGATACTCTCAAAACCCAATCCACGTCTACGAGCATAGCATGGCCATGCAAGCATAACGTAAAAGTAATTCCCAAGGTTTGAATGCAGGGCAATAGGTTCCTACCTCATCAACTACTTCCCAATACCCCCAATTTAATTAGATCCTAATCATGCAATGTTTGAGGTTTGATCTAATGCAACAAAAACTGGGTATGAAAGAGGTATGATCAAGGTGTGAACTTGCCTGCAATGTTGATGAAGATGATTCGCACTCAAAACTCTTGATAGATCTACTCGTCACACTCCGGTCAATCTATCGTAAGCAAGCAATAGTAACCACACATAAGCAATCACTCAAAAGATCAGAAAGAACGAAGAAGACGATTCGGAAAACATCAAATCCAAGCAAATAACTCTTGCAACATAAAACAATTTCTAACAGTACCAAAATTATGTGAATTTGGCCTTATCAGAAAGTTTAGGTCAAGAGCTTCAATTTGAAAAAAGAATCAACTCAAACGGAGTTACGAAACTCAAGTTATGATCAAACGAAATTTGAATTCAAATCTGGTCTAATTCAAAAAATTTAAAACTTTCAAAACATGTTTGAGTTGGATTAATGGATAGAGGGGTTCATAACGAAGAAGTGGGCATTTGTTTCGTTGGATTTGGACTAACGAGTAAAAAGTTATACTCATTTGAAAATCTGGGACTAATCTGTAATTAAAATCTTCATGGATGGGTCCCTGGCCGAAATTTAAAAAAATAAAAAGGAAAAGAGAAACGCTACCGAACGAACGTTTGCTGCCGAACGCCAACTAATGAATCTGTTCACTAGAACTACCTAAACAGAAAGCGTTCGTTAAATAATAAACCAAAAAGAAAAAAACAAACCTAGGTTTTTTTCTTTTAGAAAACCGAACTAAAAGGAAAACCGAGAAAATCGGGCGGCGGTTATACCGGTTCGATCGGTTTTTCGCCGAAAATCGGCAGCGGTCGACGGCAGCGGTAGATCGGACCGGCGAGCTCCGGCGAGGCGGCACGGGGCTCCGGCGGGCGGCTCCAGTCGTCTGGGAAGATGGCGAGGCGCACGGCTGAGGCGGTACGGGCGGCGGTCGGCGACGCGGCAGAGCAGCGGCGCGGAGGCAGCAGTTAGCGGCGGCGCGGCGGTGATCTGTGGCGGCGGCGGCTCGGGATGCGGGAGGGCAGGCGGCAGCTACAGGAGAGAGAGGGCGGCGGCGGATTTATAAGAAGGGGCGGCGGCCTTAGGGAAGGGGCCAAGGAGAGGCCGGGGCGGTCACGGCCGTCGAGGCCGGCACTCGGGAGGCGTGCGGCGGCCGGTCTCCCGCTCGGGAGCTCGGGGATGGCGGCGACGTGGGCTGGGCCGTGGCCTGGCCTGGGAGCTGGGCCGGCCAAGTCGGCGAGGGGAATTTTTTTTCTTTTAAAAAAACATTTCCAGACAAATAAAATGATAAAAGCAAAATAAATAAAAATATGATATAGGCATATTATATATCAAAATTTTTAGAAAAAGATTCCCTACAACGTGAACATTTTTCTAACATTAAATAAAATACACACAAATTCAAATTATTCAAACAGTGCTCCTGCTCTAATAAAATTCAATAAAAATCATTTCAGAAATACCAAAATTAATTCAAATTGATTTCTCTCCAATTTTCTGTTGTAGGGAATCATGTTACCCTAATTTCCATATATTTTATTTTTGGAGAAAAATAATTTGAATAAAACTCAAACAACTCCAAATTGAAAATAAATTCAAAAGAACTTTGAATTTAATTCTTTGAAACTTCCAACTCGTATTTCATATAATTTGAAGAAGTCATTTTATCTTCTCTCACGAAAATCATTGAGTTGCATAAAGTTTCTGAGTTGGAAAATATTTCCAAATGAAATTCAAATATTTTCAAAAACCCTTTTCATTTATATAAATGGAAGAAGTCATGTCATCTTCTCTCCAGGGTTTTGTGATGAAAAGTATTTGAATTCACGGAGAGCATAAAATGCAAAAAATGAAAGTTTGGGAAAGTCCTTTTATTCCCTCTCATTTAACTTTCAAAAAGTTTCGAATTTCACTCATTTTCAGTCAATCAATCAAACAATCCATCAAGTCTATCTATTTATTATAACATTCCAAAATTTAGAATTTTGGGATGTTACAAACCTACCACCCTTAAAATGAATCTCGTCCTCGAGATTCGAGAGGCTAGCAAGAAAAGGTTAGGGTTTGGGGGTCTCCTCAAAATTCATCGATCGTCTCCGGGGTCTGGGGTGCTACCACCCTTAGAAGTATGGTTACGGTTCTATCAAAACTCATATACTCCATCCTTATTCTTGACAGTGTCGGTCTTCTTAGATCTTTAGGATAATTCCTTATCCGGGCTCTTCCGGTAGTGGCATAACCTTACCACAATTTTTTCTATCCTTTCATCTTGGTAAGGTTCTTCCGAGATTGGGTCTTCTTAGCTGACGGGTCTGGCGCCAAAACTAAACAACTACCGATATCTCATGGTGGTCAACAATTTGTGGTTTCTCCCTGCAGGAAATGGGTCTGGGTGATCCTCACCGTATAACCTACGGTTGGCAACAACTGCCGTGTACAAGGGAAAAATTTCTTATACCATTCTAAGGTTTAAACAGGGTTTTGATCATCGTCTCTCTACTATAGGCAAGTCACTCAGATTTACCATCCCATATAGCAGGGTGAATAATAAGAGTAAGTCGGTATGGTGATCAATCCATCCCGCACCCAAATCATTACCTTGTATACGGTTTAGCAAATCTCGCATTCTAACACTCGGCCATCCTCACAAGCATTGCAGAATTTCTCTTGTCGACGAATGAAGTTCGGATATATCCATAGATTCTGCAAGCCAGACAAACATCTATCGTTCCTTCACAACTCTCAGGTTTTGCATTACTCCTATAAAATCGTCTGCCGATAAACGTCGTATCTTCCTCCAGGGTTTTTCCTTCAGCAAGAATGTGCTTGCTTCTAGGCAGGTCCTGGGGCCTGTGGGTTATGGCCCATCTCATCACTTGTAGTCCTTGAACTCATCATCTGGGCAACTGATCATTATTCCAACATCCAACATCCAACTTCCAGCTTCCTAGCATACTTACAATCCATCCAATTGTAATGTCTTCCTTCCTTCTATTTGCTCCAAACTAAAACGTGATTACTCAAACTCATCATGGAATTTCCATTGATCCATATTTCCAACATCATACCTCCTTTATATCCAATAGTAATTCATCTCTTCATCCTCGTGGAATATCCCTCATACCGAGATAAAAACTTATAATTATGAAGTCCATATTCCACTTCGTGGAACATCATTATCCTTTCCGTGGTCAAGTGTCCTTACAGGGGAATATTGCCATCTCTGCATGGCACTTCTTCAACTGGGAAACGTGAAACACATCTTGAACTCCTGACAGTCCTTCGGGTAACTCAAACTTGTAGGCCACTTCTCTCACACGCTCCAAAACTCGGTATGGTCCTACAAATCTCGGGGCTAACTTTCGCTTAACTCCAAATCGTTTAACTCCTCGCAGAGGGGCACATGAAGTCATGCTCTGTCTCCAATTTCATAGACTACCTCCTTGCGTTTTTAAGTCCGCATAACTCTTCTGCCTGGACTGAGCTACCTTCAGTCTATCTCGAATCAACTTAACATTCTCTTCTGACTCCTTGATCACAGTTGCTCCAACAACTGACGGTCTCCAACTTCATCCCACATACTCTTGGGGTATCACACATGTCGAGACAAAACCCATATTCATTTTGTCCGAAATCCACTCAGTGGAGTATCCTTATTTTTTTCCAGGGGTCAAGGGTTCTTACAGGGTACTACCACCCTCAAAATGCACAAATCTTCCATAGACCATATTTCTCTTATCCTCAAAAATGGTCAAAATCCTTCTTCATAGAGTAATAACTCATAAAATCCATATCAGTACCAACGATGCTAACTTTATTCATTCTCAAATGATTACAATCTCTCGCTTTTCCATTACATGTCTCAACTCATCACCTCAATATAAAAGAAAATGTTCTCACTTCTACTACTCCATTTCTTTTGTTGCAAACTCAACTATCTAGCACAAGTTTCCTTCTCCTGGGAGCATTCTCTGGCAAAGTGCCCTGCTTCATTACAACTAAAACATATTACTTCTGACAAGTATCGAGGTTCCTTTTTGGGCAACTGTTGAGGTAGTGCCCTGACTCCTTGCACCTGTAACAGGTGATACGACTCAGATCCTTCCTGGAATCCAATTTGTTTCTTTTCCTAGACATTTTCATGCCAATCAGGGCTTCTATTTCCTGTGGGTCATATTCTACTTCCTCTGTCGGGAATACTACGAGATCCCCATTCATACAATTCTAGGAGATGTGTCCTTCTTCTCCAGATGAATAGCAAGACTTGGTGCAGGGTTTACTCGGGTCCTCTTTAGGTGTGTCCTCCATATCTTCCTTCATCACGGGTTCTTCTAAAATTTCCATAAGGGCTCCTTTCTTTACTTCTTTCTTCTGTTGTATGGTTCTTCGTACCATGGGGTAAATGTGACACCGAGAGGGATAGTGGGTAGTCCCTTCACACAAGAAACAAGTAATCTGCTAGTTGGGCATTCTTCAACTGGGTGACTTCCTTCACAATTAGGGCATTCATCCTTGTGTTCTTTATGGGTGTGTCCTATTTCCCCACAAATCTTGCATGCACAAGGTTTATTTGTATACTTTCCATAAGGCTTCAACTTCTGGGACACAAGCCGAGACTTTGGCAGAGTCAACTTAAATTCTTTCCAAGTGGTTACTCCTTGCCACCCATTGATGGTTTGGTACATCCTCCACCAAGTAGCAGCACCTCTTTCAAAGCAATGAAGAGCATGCTGGGTCATATCCTTTCCGACTATAGGGTTATTCTCCATGTGATCTTCCATGTTCTGAATCCATCGGTCTGTCTCCAACTGACTCATCGGTCCAGAAAATACAAGCTCATCTCCATTCATCCTCTATTGGGTCCATGTGGGTTTGGGGTAAGATAAGAGAGAGGGAGAGGGATACACACAATACAAACGAAAGTTTTGAAAAGACATATTTTATTGTGGCTGTCGGAAAAACATCAAACAAATGACAGCTCATAATCGTCGCATCTAACGTAGGTATAAAACAGGGGTTTGGTCTTCTAAGGGTCAATAAATCTTCAACGTCTCCAAACTCTTCAAGCCTTGTTCATGCCTCCAATGGCTTCTTCCAATCATGCTTATCTTTCTCAAGTTCTTTTGCCAGATCAACTTTGTTGACGCGAAGTCTCTCGTGACGTCATTTAATATTCCGGAGTTGCATTTCAAACTTCTGGTTTCAACATCCTTCACATGAACCATGGTCATACTGTCCTTCAGTTCTTGACAATTCTCCGGTATCTCGAGGTTGTAGCTCCTCCAGCTTGGCTACTCTCATCTTCAGGATCCCGAGTTCCTCATGAAATACTTCCTTGTCTAATATGACTTCCTGGAACTCCATTTTAAACTTCTTGATGTAATACTCCAGATCCTAGTGATACACCGGCTAGGGCTAAAACTTCATCTTATGATAGGTGCTCCATCAGCCTTCTTCCATCAAATCCACTCTGAAGTCATGCATCCTTAACTCAGCACGGTGACAATAGCATCAGTGGGTGATGACATCACGGATAACCTTGTTTCTGCTCTTGTCATTCCCATGAGATATCATTCCATAGTTGATATCTCCTGCCTTAGGGTTTTTTTGACAAAACTTCGAGTTCTCATGCTCCTTGTTTCAGTCTTTCTCCGATACACCTTGATCTCGGGTATTGACAACTTCCATAGTCTGCCAAGTTCCACAAGGGTAGCCTTCCTAGGTCATACAAATCTAGAAGTTTTACAAGTCCTTCAAATTCTCCTAGTCTTTGGAGTCTTCAACTGTTGTAGTTTCCATTATTCAGATGCACGGTAAAATCTCCTTCATTCCGTAGTGGTCGTGGTTGTCCGATATCTTGTACTTCTTGGAGTGGTCTCATCAGTCGAATCTTCGTGTGGTCAAAAGGGGAAAGGGGTATGGTCTCACTAAAGGGAATTTTGAATAAGCTCAGAAGAGAAGAGAGGTAAAAGATCCTTTTGAAGAGTAAAGTTTTAGAGAAAAATATTTGCTATGGGCTTGCCAGTTTCTAGGGTCATGTCCTACAGTCAACATGTGCTCTAATACCATCTTGTAGCGACCTGACCCGAATGGATCAAGTCTCTGTGCTTAAGTGTCATCCCTTGATCGGTATGCCGACACACACAGTACTCGAAGGATTTATAACAGAGGTAAATCACATGTATAAAGTAACGTAAATACTATTACCTCAATCCATATAGCGGAAGCAACAAGGTTGTGGATTCCCATCAACACCAACGGCAAAGTTGAGTGTAGAAATCGTAACCCTAACGTATCACTTACTCGTCGTAAGATAATCCTGCAACGTGAGACGTTGCAGCCCGAAACGGGCCAGTACATTGAATGTACTGGCAAATTCACACCATAGAGAATGATGAATAAAGACTATCACTACATGCATATTTGGCTGGTGGAAAGCTCTATGGTTATAAGGTTTTTGCATAAAGCCAATTTTTCCCTACTGCAAAGGAATAAATTTTATTTAACTATCATGGTGGTTGTTGAACATTGAGAATGGTTGACAGCATTCTCAATCCCAATTAAGTAACATCATTAAACCCAACAATATTCATTTAAAGTAACATGATGAGATCAACAGGATAATCCAAGAACTAGATACTCAAGATGTCCATAACCGGGGACACGGCTAATCATGATTAGTTTATACACTCTGCAGAGGTTTGCGCACTTTTCCCCACAAGACTCGATCGCCTCCGTTTGGTTTCTCGCACTACAGGGTGTTTGAGAAACGGATGACCGAGACATAGTCTTTCAGAAGCGCTAGCACCTTATGATCGGGTAGACCGTACCACCTACATCCCCTACATCTGCTAGTCTACCACTGTAGTGCACAACTTAGTCAACTATGCCAGAGCCCATAATGGCTTGTGGCTGCACACGGAAGTTTCTAGTTTGACAAATCTCATGATCCCTTTGAGCCTTGGTGGCGGTCCAAAAGAAAACAGGCAAGTCCTGGATTACCCAGGTGCCTAGACAGGCAATCCTAGAATAACCAGGTGCCTTAATCCACCCAGATGTGTGTTTAAGTTGCCACCTTAAGTAAACCATTAATTAACAATCTCACATCTGTCATGGATACTCTCAAAACCCAATCCACGTCTACGAGCATAGCATGTCCATGCAAGCATAACGTAAAAGTAACTCCCAAGGTTTGAATGCAGGGCAATAGGTTCCTACCTCATCAACTACTTCCCAATACCACCAATTTAATTAGATCCTAATCATGCAATGTTTGAGGTTTGATCTAATGCAACAAAAACTGGGTATGAAAGAGGTATGATCAAGGTGTGAACTTGCCTGCAATGTTGATGAAGATGATTCGCACTCAAAACTCTTGATAGATCTACTTGTCACACTCCGGTCAATCTATCGTAAGCAAGCAATAGTAACCACACATAAGCAATCACTCACAAGATCAGAAAGAACGAAGAAGACGATTCGGAAAACATCAAATCCAAGCAAATAACTCTTGCAACATAAAACAATTTCTAATAGTACCAAAATTATGTGAATTTGGCCTTATCAGAAAGTTTAGGTCAAGAGCTTCCATTTGCAAAAAGAATCAACTCAAACGGAGTTACGAAACTCAAGTTATGATAAAACGAAGTTTGAATTCAAATCTGGTCTAATTCAAATTTTTTAAAACTTTCAAAACATGTTTGAGTTGGATTAATGGATAGAGGGGTTCATAACGAAGAAGTGGGCATTTGTTTCGTTGGATTTGGACTAACGAGTAAAAAGTTATAGTCATTTGAAAATCTGGGACTAATCTGTAATTAAAATCTTCACGGATGGGTCCCTCGCCGAAATTTAAAAAAAATAAAAAGAAAAAGAGAAACGCTACCGAACGAACGTTTGCTGCCGAACACCAACTAATGAATCTGTTCACTAGAACTACCTAAACAGAAAGCGTTCGTTAAATAATAAACCAAAAAGAAAAAAAACAAACCTAGGTTTTTTTCTTTCAGAAAACCGAACTAAAAGGAAAACCGAGAAAACCGGGCGGCGGTTATACCGGTTCGATCGGTTTTTCGCCGAAAACCGGCAGCGGTCGGCGGCAGCGGCAGATCGGACCGGCGAGCTCCGTCGAGGCGGCAAGGGGCTCCAGCGGGCGGCTTCAGTCATAGGGGAAGATGGCGAGGCGCACGGCTAAGGCGGCGCGGGCGGCGGTC
>NC_057797.1:414084376-414090896 GCF_018294505.1 Triticum aestivum | reverse complement strand
GGCGGCCTTGGGGAAGGGGCCAAGGAGAGGCCGGGGCGGTCACGGCCGTCGAGGCCGGTGCTCGGGAGGCGTGCGGCGGCCGGTCTCCCGCTCGGGAGCTCGGGGATGGCGGCGGCGTGGGCTGGGCCGTGGCCTGGCCTGGGAGCTGGGCCGGCCCAGTCGGCGAGGGGAATTTTTTTTCTTCTTTTTAAAAAAAAACATTTCCAGACAAATAAAATGATAAAAGCAAAATAAATAAAAATATGATATAGGCATATTATATATCAAAATTTTCAAAAAAAGATTCCCTACAACGTGAACATTTTTCTAACATTAAATAAAATACACACAAATTCAAATTATTCAAACAGTGCTCCTGCTCTAATAAAATTCAATAAAAAATCATTTTAGAAATACCAAAATTAATTCAAATTGATTTCTCTCCAATTTTCTGTTGTAGGGAATCATGTTACCCTAATTTCCATATATTTTATTTTTGGAGAAAAATAATTTGAATAAAACTCAAACAACTCCAAATTGAAAATAAATTCAAAAGAACTTTGAATTTAATTCTTTGAAACTCCCAACTCGTATTTCATATAATTTGAAGAAGTCATTTTATCTTCTCTCACGAAAATCATTGAGTTGCATAAAGTTTCTGAGTTGGAAAATATTTCCAAATGAAATTCAAATATTTTCAAAAACCCTTTTCATTTATATAAATGGAAGAAGTCATGTCATCTTCTCTCCAGGGTTTTGTGATGAAAAGTATTTGAATTCACGGAGAGCATAAAATGCAAAAAATGAAAGTTTGGGAAAGTCCTTTTATTCCCTCTCATTTAACTTTCAAAAAGTTTTGAAGTTCACTCACTTTCAGTCAATCAATCAAACAATCCATCAAGTCTATCTATTTATTATAACATTCCAAAATTTAGAATTTTGGGATGTTACACTTCTTCTCGCTCCCAGGTGGCTTCATCCTCGGTATGGTGGCTCCACTAAACTTTGCAAAACTTGATAACCTTGCTACGGGTAACTCTGCTGGCAAACTCAAGAATCTTGAGGGGTTTCTCCTCGTAGGTCAGATCACTCTCCAACTGAATTGCTTCCAGGGGCACTATATCTCTTAGAGGAATATCGGCCATCTATGCATGGTACTTCTTCAATTGGGAAACATGAAACACATCATGAACTCCTGACAATCCTTCGGGCAACTCCAACTTCTAGGAAACCTCTCCCATGCGCTCCAGAACTCGGTATGGTCCTACAAATCTTGGGGCTAACTTTCCCTTAACTCCAAATCATTTAACTCCTCGGAGTGGTGACACACGAAGATATGCTTGGTCTCCAATCTCATAAACTACCTCATTGCGTTTCGTATCAGCATCACTCTTCTTCCTGGACTGAGCTACCCTCGAATCAACTTAACCTTCTCTTCAGACTCTTTGATCAAATCCAGTCCAAAGAACTGACGGTCTCCAACTTCATCCCACATTAACGGTATCCTACATCTCCTTCCATACAAGGCTTCAAAAGGTGCCATCTTCAAACTATCCTGATAACTGTTGTTGTATGAGAACACTTCATAAGGTAAATTATCATCCCAACTAGATCCATAATCTAGCACACAAGCTCTCAACATGTCCTCCAAAATCTGTTTGACTCTCTCGGTCTGTCCATCTGTCTGCGGATGAAAGGCTGTACTGAACTCCAGCCTAGTACCCAAAGTCAGGTGCAGCTGATTCCAATACTTTGAGGAAACTGTGTCCCTCTATCAGATACGATGGTCCTCGGAACTCCATGCAGACATACGACCCTGGTCATGTATATCTTGGCCAACTTCGCGCTTGTATAGGTGATTTTCACTGGGATAAAGTGAGATACCTTGGCCAAGCGATCAACTACTACCCATATAGAATCATATCCTGATCGGGTCCTGGGTAATCCGGTTATGAAATCCATGCCAAGTTTATCCCACTTCCATTTGGGTATCGGCATAGGCTGTAATAATCCTGCTGTCTTCTGATGCTCTGCCTTCACTCTCTGACATACATCGCATACTGCTACATACTCGACAATATCCTTCTTCATACCTGTCCATAAGAAATGTTCCTTCAAATCCAAATACATCTTGGTGTTTTCGGGGTGAATCGAGTATGGTGAGTCATGAGCTTCCTAAAGTATTAACTTCCAGGTCTTCGCATTATTGGGCACGTACACACGATCCTCAAACCATATAGTCTCGTGCTCATCCTCACGTAAACCTTTCGCTTTTCCTTTGCTCATATTCTCCTTAATCTCAGCAATTTCCTTATCATCCTTTTGAGCTTCTTGAATCTTTCCCAATAATGTAGACTGAACTTCCATTGTTGCGACAAAACCTCTTGGAACTATCTCCAAACGAAGTTCCTTGAGATAATCAACTAACTCCTGCAGCAATCCTCCGCTTACGAGGGTATTGGCATAACTCTTGCGGCTCAAAGCATCTGCTACGACATTGTCCTTTCCTAGATGATAATGCAACTTCATATCATAATATTTTATGAGCTCCAACCATCTCCTCTGCCTGAGATTCGACTCCTTCTACGTGAAAATGTACTTCGAACTCTTGTGATCCGTGTACACATCACATCGGTTTCCAATAAGAAAATGTCTCCAGGTCTTGAGCGCATGCACTATGGCTGCTAACTCCAAATCATGTGTGGCATAATTCAACTCATGAGGTCGAAGCTGCCGTGAGGCATATGAAACATCTCTTCCGTCTTGCATAAGTACACCTCCAAGTCCGAAGCGAGAAGCGTCGCAATACACTTGGAAATCCTTGCGTATATCCAGAAGAATCAGCACTGGGGCTGTAACCAAACATTTCTTCAACTCCTGAAAACTGGCTTCACATTCTTTGGTCCATTTGAACTTGGTGTCCTTCTTCAACAATTCTGTCATGGGTTTCGCAATCTTGGAGAAATTCTCAATGAACCTCCTGTAATATCCTGTGAGTCCCAGAAAACTGTGGATCTCTCCAACCAAGGTGGGTACCAACCACTCAGTGATAGACTGAACCTTGATAGGGTCTACTGCTATACCTTCTCATGATATAACATGTTCAAGAAATCCAACTTCCTTCAACCAAAACTCACACTTGCTAAACTTGGCATACAACCGAAGTTCCCTGAGCTTCTCGAGAACTAAGCACAAGTGTTCCTTGTGTTCCTCTTCATTCTTCGAGTATACCATAATATCATCAATGAACACCACAACGAACTTATCCAAAAACTCCATGAACACCTTGTTCATCATACTCATAAAATAGGCAGGGGCATTAGTCAATCCAAATGACATGACCATGTACTCATATAGCCTGTACCTTGTGGTAAAAGCTGTCTTAGGTATATCCTATTCCCGAATCTTCAACTGGTGTGTGACGCCCCCGATTTGACCGTACACTAATCATGCACGCAAATGTGTACGATCAAGATCAAGGACTCACGGGAAGATATCACAACACAACTCTACAAATAAAATAAGTCATACAAGCATCATATTACAAGCCAGGGGCCTCGAGGGCTCGAATACAAGAGCTCGATCATAGACGAGTCAGCGGAAGAAACAATGTCTGAGTACAGACATAAGTTAAACAAGTTTGCCTTAAGAAGGCTAGCACAAACTGGGATACAGATCAAAGGAGGCGCAGGCCTCCTGCCTGGGATCCTCCTAACTACTCCTGGTCGTCGTTAGCGGGCAGCACGTAGTAGTAGGCACCTCCGGTGTAGTAGGAGTCGTCGTCGACGGTGGCGTCTGGATCCTGGGCTCCAACATCTGGTTGCGACAACCAGGTAGAAGGGATAGGGAAAAAGAGGGAGAAAGCAACCGTGAGTACTCATCCAAAGTACTCGCAAGCAAGGAGCTACACTACATATGCATGGGTAAATGTGAAAAGGGCCATATCGGTGGACTGAACTGCAGAAAGCCAGAATAAGAGGGGGGGGATAGCTAATCCTGTCGAAGACTACGCTTCTGGCAGCCTCCGCCTTGCAGCAAGTAGAAGAGAGTAGAATGAAGACCTCCAAGTAGCATCGTATAGCATAATCCTAACTGATGATCCTCTCCTCGTCGCCCTGTGAGAGAGCGATCACCGGTTGTATCTGGCACTTGGAAGGGTGTGTTTTATTAAGTATCCGGTTCTAGTTGTCATAAGGTCAAGGTACAACTCCAAGTTGTCCTGTTACCGAAGATCACGGCTATTCGAATAGATTAACTTCCCTGCAGGGGTGCACCACATACCCCAACACACTTGATCCCATTTGGCCGGACACACTTTTCGGGGTCATGCCCGGCCGCGAAAGATCAACACGTCGCAGCCCCACCTAGGCACAACAGAGAGGTCAGCACGCCGGTCTAAACCTAAGCGCACAGGGGTCTGGGCCCATTGCCCTTAGCACACCTACATGTTGCGAACGCGGCCGGAAGCAGAACTAGCCCCCTTAATACAAGAGCAGGCTTACGTTCCAATCCGGCACGCGCCGCTCAGTCGCTGACGTCACGAAGGCTTCGGCTGATACCACGACGCCGGGATACCCATAACTACTCCCGCGTAGATGGTTAGTGCGTATAAGCCAGATGGCCAGACTCAGATCAAATACCCAAATCTCGTTTAGCGTGTTAAGTATCCGCGAACGCTGACCAGGGCCAGGCCCACCTCTCTCCTAGGTGGTCTGAACCTGCCCTGTCGCTCCGCCTCAAAGATCCACTTGCGGGTGCTCCTACGAGCCGACCCGTCTTTAATCACCACATGTATCAAGTATAAAGTACATAGTATAAACCCGCGATCACCTCCCGAGTGATCACGGCCCGATAGTATAGCTCAGCAGACGGACAAGAAGGTAGGGCCACAGATGGAAATACTAGCATCCTATACTAAGCAAGTAGGATTGCAGGTAAAGGTATCAACAGTAGTAGCAAGGACAGGCTATGCATCAAGATAGGAATAACGAAAGCAGTAACATGCTACACTACTCTAATGCAAGTAGTATAGAGGAGAGTAGGCGATATCTGGTGATCAAGGGGGGGGGGGCTTGCCTAGTTGCTCTGGCAAGAGAGAGGGGTCGTCAACACCGTAGTCATACTGGGTAGCAGCAGCGTCGGCCTCGGTGTCTATCGAGAGAAGAGGGGGGAGAAACAATAAATATATAAGCAAGCATATGCATAGTGATGCATGACATGACAAGTAACGACGTTAGAGGTGCCCTAACGCGGTAGTAGGTGATACCGGTGAAGGGGGATAACATCCGGGAAAGTATCCCCGGTGTTTCGTGTTTTCGGGCAGAGGAGCCGGAGGGGGAAAGTTGCGAGTTTGACATGTTAGGGGTGCGTGGCGGACGAACGGGCTGTGTATCCGGGTTCGTCTCGTCATTCTGAGCAACTTTCATGTAGAAAGTATTTTCATCCGAGTTAGGGATTAAAAGATATGATTTTCTAAAGATTTTAATAATTTCTGGAATTTAATTAATTAAATTAATTCGAAAAACAGATTAATGACATCAGCATGATGTCATGCTGACATCAGCAGTCAACAGGGTTGACTTGGTCAACCTGACCTGACCAGTGGGTCCCACTGGTCAGTGACACATTTTAATTAAACAGATTAATTAAACTAATCAAAATTAATTAGGGAGGTGGGCCCCACTGTCATACTAATTAATTAACAAATTAACAGTAGTTAATTAGGTTAATTAATCATTTGGTTAATTAACCTTAATTAGTTAATTTAATCAGAATTAAATAAGTTAACTAATTAGTTAATTAATTAATTGTTTATTTTTATCATTATTTATTTATTTATTTATTTATTTTTTTAATTCCTTTGTTTTTTTAATTCGTTCTGGAGGCGGGGCCCTCCTGTCATTGGCCCAGAGGGGCTTTGCGGGTTTCGGGCGCATGGGTGCAGGGGGGCTACGGGGTGCCCGTTAGCGGGCGGAGCCCATGACCTGGTGCAGCAGGGCGTCGGCCAGGGGAGACGCCGGTCGCGGCGGTCGGAGCGGCCGGAGACGGGGCGTCGACGGAGAGGGGTGGCCGTGGGCGCGGGCCAGCAGCGCGATTGGGGCAGCGGAGCCGTGGCAGCACAGCACGAGGAGTGCCGCGGGTCGGATGGCCGCCGGAGGTGCAGCGGGAGGCGCCGCCAGAGTGGGGGTGCGGGGGGGAGGCCAGGACGGGGCAGGCCTCGTGGCCAGGGAGCAACGGGCGGCCGACCATGGCGCGGGCGCACGGGGCACGGCCCGGACACGACGTAGGAGAGGGGGGGTTCAGGGCGCGGTGACCGCGGGTGGGGCGTGATGGCTGCGATGCACGGGCGCACACGCGGCCACGTGAGTGCGTGCACAGGCACGGGACGGCGCCGGCGGCGCGTAGGCAGGGCAAGTGGGAGCAGCGGCGGGGGTCCTCACCGGAGTTCATGGGGTCTAGGCAACGGGGGTTGAGGAGGAAGATGGCGACGACGACGTAGAGGAGGTAGGCCGGCGAGGTGGCGTCTTGGTGCGGGGCGGAG
>NC_057797.1:414074925-414084040 GCF_018294505.1 Triticum aestivum | reverse complement strand
CGCGGCGAGCGAGGTGTGGGGGGGAGCGGGCTCGTCCCTGATCCAGATCGGATCGGGAAGGGGAGAGGAGAGGCGTGGGGAGATATTTTGTGCGGGGGGGAAGTGGGGGTGTCGGTGGAGTGGGGCGAGGTGGTGAGTGGATAAGGGGGAGTGGGGGGGAGGCCGGTTGGGCCTGCGGCCGAATGGGCCGGCCTGCTGGGCCGAAGCCCAGTGGGGGGGCCTTTCTCTTTCTTTTCTTTTTTTTCTGTTTGTTTTTCCCCTTTGTATTTTCTTTTACTATTTCTTTTCTGTTTTAATTCATTCAAAAGCAGTTAGGCATCTTATAAAAATGTGTTTACTTCACCATAATTACCGATGCAATAATAGACATAGCCCAAACATTTTATTTTTAATATTTGAAAACTTTTATTGTCGACTTTAAATTTAAGTTTGAATTTGACACGGTTTCGAATTACCCCGAGATTAGTAACAGTAATCGCATATGTCATGGCATCATTAGGAGAGTTTTACTGTAGCCAAATTATCCGGGCGTTACAAATCTCCTCCACTACAAGAAATCTCGTCCCGAGATTTAGGAGGTAGAAGGAAACAACGTGGGGTATTCATCACGTAGGCGATCCTCGCGTTCCCAAGTGGCTTCGTCTTCAGAGCGATTCGACCACTGGACTTTGAGGAATTTGATCGCCTTCTGACGTGTGCGGCGCTCAGCTTGGTCAAGGATGCGGACCGGATGCTCTTTATAAGAGAGCTCCTGTTGCAATTCGAGCACTTCATGATCCACCGCTCGGATTGGATCCTTGAAGCAACGGCGGAGTTGTGACACATGGAACACATCGTGAACCTGAGAAAGGTTCAGCGGAAGCTCTAGTTGATATGCCACCTTTCCATGCCTTTCGAGAATAGTGAAGGGACCGATATAGCGAGGAGCTAGCTTGCCCTTGATCCCGAAGCGGTGAGCACCCTTCATTGGGGTAACTCGAAGATAAGCCTTTTCGCCAGGTTGATAGACCATGTCTTGGTGATGACGGTCATACTGACTTTTCTGACGTGACTGAGCAGTCTTGAGATTCTCGCGAATAATGCTAACTTGTTCTTCGGCCTGTTGGATAATATCCGGACCGAAGAGTGGACGTTCCCCAGTTTCTGACCAGTTCAGAGGGGTTTGACACTTTCGTCCATATAGCACTTCGAAGGGGGACATCTTCAGACTAGCTTGATAGCTATTATTATAAGAGAACTCGGCATATGGAAGAGATTCCTCCCATTTCTTGCCGAATGATATTACACAAGCTCGAAGCATGTCTTCGAGAACTTGGTTGACACGTTCAACCTGTCCTTGCGACTGAGGATGAAATGCAGTACTGAACGACAGATGAGTTCCCATAGCTTCTTGGAAACTCACCCAAAACCTTGAAGTGAATAAACTGCCACGGTCTGAACTGATAACCAGTGGGATACCGTGAAGTGAAACAATTCTGGCCATGTAGAGAGTAGCAAGCTGACTAGCAGTGATTGTATCTTTGACCGCCAGAAAATGGGCAACTTTGGAAAGCCGGTCAATGACGACAAGAATAGCATCATTACCTTTCTGAGATTTGGGAAATCCAGTGACGAAGTCCATTTCAACATGGTCCCATTTCCATTCAGGAATAGAGATTGGTTGCAGAGTTTCGGCAGGCCTTTGATGCTCTGCTTTGATTCGGCGACAAACGTCACACTCAGCAACATAACGAGCAATGTCCTGCTTCATATTAGACCACCAGAATCTTTGACGAATATCCTGGTACATCTTCGTACTACCAGGATGGATGGACAGAGGCGTATCATGAGCTTCTTGCATAACTCTTTTAGTCTTATCCAGGTTTTCCTTCGAACATGGTACCACTAGGCGGCCTTTGAAATACAAGGCGCCATCGTCAGCAACAGTGAAGAATGAGGGCTTTCTTTTTTTGAGGTCGCGCTTAATCTTGAGGACTTCATCGTCACATTTCTGTATCCATTTGATGGTGTCCACAAGATCTGGTTTCGCAACCAGGGTATTGAGAGAACCCTTGGAAACAACATGGAGGTTCCGTTTGGGGAAACCTTCGGGAGGGGGAGCGAGTGATCCCGGAGGAACAATATGGAGGTTCAGCCTTCTAAATTCTTCGGGAAGCAAGGGCTGAACTTTGTGGACCTGGAGGTGGTTGCAGTAAGACTTGCGGCTCAAGGCATCAGCCATTACATTAGCCTTGCCGGGGGTATAGGATATACCCACGTCAAAGTTTGCAACAGTCTCCATCCATCTTTGCTGGCGTAGGTTCAAATCTGGCTGAGTAAACAGATACTTCAGACTTTGATGGTCGGTGAAGATCTCGCAACGATTACCGAGAAGGTAATGTCGCCACTGCTTCAGTGCATGAATGACAGCAGCAAGCTCGAGGTCGTGAACTGGGTAGTTTTCTTCGTGAGGGCGCAGTTGACGAGAGGCATAAGCAATCACTCTGCGCTCTTGCATTAGGACACAGCCTAATCCTTGACGGGAAGCATCGCAGTAAATGACGAAGTCCTTCTTAGTATCAGGTGGAGCAAGTACGGGGGCAGAAGTCAACTTGTCTTTGAGCGCCTAGAAACTTTCCTGACACTTGTCTGTCCAGTCAAACTTGACACCCTTATGCAACAGATTAGTCAGAGGCCTGGCAATCTTGGAGAAGTTCTCGACGAATCAACGGCAATAGCTGGCGAGACCGAGAAAACTTCGGACTTGCTTGACGTTCTTCGGAGGAGTCCAATCGAGAATAGCCTGAACTCGTTCAGGGTTGACGGCAATACCATCCTTGGAGATGACATGCCCAAGATAGGTTACTTCAGGGAGCCAGAATTCACACTTGGAATACTTAGCATACAGTTGATGTTCTCGAAGCTTCTCCAGCACAAGACGCAGATGTCCAGCATGTTCTTCCTCATTCTTGGAAAATACAAGGATATCGTCCAGATAAACCACGACGAACTTGTCGAGGTAATCCATGAATATATAATTCATCAGACGAGAGAAGGTGGCGGGAGCATTCGTTAAGCCGAATGACATGACGGTGTACTCGTATGACCCATACCGAGTCACGAAGGCGGTTTTTGGGATGTCCTCTTCACGAACACGGATCTGGTGGTAACCCAACCTCAAGTCGAGTTTGGAGAACACTGATGAGCCAGCCAGCGGATCACAAAGATCATTGATCCGAGGAAGTGGGTATTTATTCTGAATGGTAGCTTGGTTTATAGGATGGTAGTGTTGGACTAATCGGTTTGTCCCATCCTTCTTCTTAACAAAGAGAGAAGGTGCTCCCCAAAGAGAGCAACTTGGGCGAATGAAACATTTGACAAGAGATTTGTCGATTTCCTCCTTAAGCTCGATGAGTTCATGCGGCGGCATCTTATAGGGTCGTTTAGCTATAGGGGTGGTACCGGGTTTCAAGTCGATGATGAACTCGACAGCTCTAGCAGGGGGAATCCCTGGAAGTTCTTCTGGGAAGACGTCTTGGAATTCACGAACGACGGGAATGTTTTCAATGCCCTCGAGTGGTGCAGCGTTCAACGCGTTCAAGGCATAAAGTCGTGCCTCGGCGTTCTGAACTAGATGAGCTTGGTAAGCTATTATTTCGTCAGAAGGGTGTAGCAGATGGACGACCTTAGTGGCGCAAACTATAGAAGCAGTATGCGCTTTCAACCAATCCATTCCCAGAATGAGTTCGATGCTACAGGACTTCAGTATGATGGGAGAGGCAAGGAATTCCAGCCCTTCAATTTCAACAGGAACATCGTGACTAACCATAGAGGTTTGACACTGGCCCGCAGGAGTGTGTACCACAATCACAGTGTCCATCTCTTCGTATTTAATGCCATGCATGAATGCAAACTCAGCTGATATGAATGAATGCGATGCTCCCATATCAAATAAAACAGATGCTGGTACTGAATTTACGAGGAGTGTACCCATCACGGTAGCAGGCTGGTCTAGAACTTCATTAAGATCAACGTGGTTGGCATGAACATGACCATAAGACTTGGCATTGTTGTGGCGAGGTTGGTTGCTTCCACGGCCAGTTGCTGGGAGGGCCAGTTGATTCTGGTTCTGTTTGCAATCCCTAGCACGGTGACCTGGCTGACCACACTTGTAGCAGAGACCATTATTGGGAGTGGGAACAGGAGCTTGTGGTGGTGGAGCTGGAAGTCTTGGCTGCCTAGTTGGAGGAGCAGGCAGACGAGGTGCAGCATAGGTCTGCCTTCGGGTGGGTGCATTCGGCTGGTACATGCTGTTGGGAATCCATATCTTGCGCTTCTGCGAGGATGGGCCCGAAGATGAGCCCGTGTCACGGTTGCGCCTGTGAGAGCTCTGGTATTCCTGCAGTCCAGTTTCGACATTGATGGCTTTGTTCACCAGAGTAGCGAAATCAGCAAAGTCATGCACTAGAAGTGCGAGCTTGATGTCATCTTGAAGGCCATCATGGAACTTCTCCTGTCTGCGTGCATCAGTTGCAATGTCTTCTTCAGCATAGCGGGACAAGTCAAGAAACTCCCGCTGGTAAGCTTCCACAGTTTTGTTGCCTTGGGCGAGATTGCAGAACTCACGCTTCTTCCGGTCCATGACTCCCTGAGGAATGAAGCGAGCACGGAAGGCAGCTTGGAAGTCTGGCCAGGTGATAATTGTTCCAGCTGGCAGAGTACGCCTGTGGCTGTCCCACCATTGAGCCGCGGGTCCTTTCAGGAAGAAGGAAGCAAAGGTGACATAGCTGGCAGGGGCTACATCAGCAGACTCCATCTCATAGGTGATGTCACGGAGCCAGTCGTCAGCATCCAGAGGCTGAGTTGAGCTGCGGTACACGGTTGGGTTGAGGCACATGAAATCTTGCAGAGTCACTTGGGTTGGCTGCTGGTTCATATTGGGGCGAGGAAATTGAGCCATAATATTCTCCATGAACTGACGATTCAGCTCAAACTGTTGCATCATCCCAGCCATGTACTCAGGCGGTGGTGGGGCGTTGCCACCACGACCACGACCACCTGGTCTAACCATCCTGCTAATATTTAACAGGGGTAGTTCATCATTGAGAAATTTGCAAAAGCAAGAATCATTCATGATGAAACATGCACAACGAAAGCAGCACGATAGATACTACATAGTAGTCGGCATATCTTACAAAAGAGATCATGCATAGAGTTCGTTACAAAGTGTTCAGTACATAGGCTAAGACATCATAGGCGGCACATAGGCTCGCGGCGAATGCATCTAACACTAATAAGCAAGTCTACGTCAGTCCCATGCGGTACTGCGGAGGTAGGTGTAGCCCGACAGCTGGTAGTGACGCTAAGGGAAGACCTCCACGCGAGTAGCCTGGGGTCCGCGGATACTCTGGTGTGGAACCCAATGCGCAGGTGGCAGGAGAGGGCCCAATGCAGGAGAGTAGCCTCCCACATCTGGCCAGCCGACGCCCTGGGGCATCACGGTCCGGGCAGGGTAGATCGCAGAACGCGATAGATCACCAGAGCGGACAGAGGGGTGCAACAGCGTTAGAGCACGATACAGGTGCTGACAGGTGGTGTACAACTCGTGGCGAAGAGCTCGGTTAGCTCTATCCAGCCCATCAGCATGCAGAACCAGGTTCTGATGGTAGAAGGGCTCTCGTGTGACAGTGGAGTAGGCAGCAGTGTAGTATCCCTCCGCACCAACATCGGATGCGATAGCAATGTGCCTGAAGGGGGAGGTGTCCAACTCCTGATACTCTCCACAAAGACGTGTCAGAGCAGCATAAGCAGCATCGTGGACCGCCATATCGATAGTCACTCCAACACCATGAGCAGTGTGCAGCACGGTAGTGGAGTCATACTCCCGAGAGTAGAGGTGGACGATGGCACGGTACTGCTCCTGGTTGAAGTCCTGATACTCATAGACGGTGTACTCAGGGTGCCAGCGATAACCCAGATAGGTCATCATCTCAACTAACACAGCAGGTGATCCTGAGGCACCAATGGCCGTCGTGTGGCGCACGACCTGCCTTGTGGGTTCCATCTGAAAACAAAGATGTTTTCACAGGAGTCAAATGACAATGTGGATAATGTTCAAGTACTACTCTAAAGAATAACTAGGGCTTATCCAACTTTGGGGTGAACGTGGTCACGGGATCCTAGTGTTAGAGTTAGTAAAATCGTTTAACCCGAGTAGGAGAGAGTTCAGTGTCCCAGAGTAAGGATCGAGGAGTAAAAGAGCCTAATACCACCCAGATGGCGATGTGGGCCCGTAAGGCACACAGCCATGTTAGTAAAAGTTTTTGTAATGTCTAGACTCAACTTCAGCCAAGGAGTGTGGAAGGGGAATTCCTACAGGCAGTCGGCTCTGATACCAACTTGTGACGCCCCCGATTTGACCGTACACTAATCATGCACGCAAATGTGTACGATCAAGATCAAGGAATCATGGGAAGATATCACAACACAACTCTACAAATAAAATAAGTCATACAAGCATCATATTACAAGCCAGGGGCCTCGAGGGCTCGAATACAAGAGCTCGATCATAGACGAGTCAGCGGAAGCAACAATGTCTGAGTACAGACATAAGTTAAACAAGTTTGCCTTAAGAAGGCTAGCACAAACTGGGATACAGATCGAAGGAGGCGCAGGCCTCCTGCCTGGGATCCTCCTAACTACTCCTGGTCGTCGTCAGCGGGCAGCACGTAGTAGTAGGCACCTCCGGTGTAGTAGGAGTCGTCGTCGACGGTGGCGTCTGGATCCTGGGCTCCAACATCTGGTTGCGACAACCAGGTAGAAGGGATAGGGAAAAAGAGGGAGAAAGCAACCGTGAGTACTCATCCAAAGTACTCGCAAGCAAGGAGCTACACTACATATGCATGGGTAAATGTGAAAAGGGCCATATCGGTGGACTGAACTGCAGAAAGCCAGAATAAGAGAGGGGGATAGCTAATCCTGTCGAATACTATGCTTCTGGCAGCCTCCGCCTTGCAGCAAGTAGAAGAGAGTAGAATGAAGACCTCCAAGTAGCATCGTATAGCATAATCCTAACCGATGATCCTCTCCTCGTCGCCCTGTGAGAGAGCGATCACCGGTTGTATCTGGCACTTGGAAGGGTGTGTTTTATTAAGTATCCGGTTCTAGTTGTCATAAGGTCAAGGTACAACTCCAAGTTGTCCTGTTACCGAAGATCACGGCTATTCGAATAGATTAACTTCCCTGCAGGGGTGCACCACATACCCCAACACGCTTGATCCCATTTGGCCGGACACACTTTTCGGGGTCATGCCCGACCGCGAAAGATCAACACGTCGCAGCCCCACCTAGGCACAACAGAGAGGTCAGCACGCCGGTCTAAACCTAAGCGCACAGGGGTCTGGGCCCATCGCCCTTAGCACACCTGCACGTTGCGGACGCGGCCGGAAGCAGAACTAGCCCCCTTAATACAAGAGCAGGCTTACGTTCCAATCCGGCGCGCGCCGCTCAGTCGCTGACGTCACGAAGGCTTCGGCTGATACCACGACGCCGGGATACCCATAACTACTCCCGCGTAAATGGTTAGTGCGTATAAGCCAGATGGCCAGACTCAGATCAAATACCCAAATCTCGTTTAGCGTGTTAAGTATCCCCGAACGCTGACCAGGGCATGCCCACCTCTCTCCTAGGTGGTCTGAACCTGCCCTGTCGCTCCGCCTCAAAGATCCACTCGCGGGTGCTCCTACGAGCCGACCCGTCTTTAATCACCACATGTATCAAGTATAAAGTACATAGTATAAACCCGCGATCACCTCCCGAGTGATCACGGCCCGATAGTATAGCACAGCAGACGGACAAGAAGGTAGGGCCATAGATGGAAATACTAGCATCCTATACTAAGCAAGTAGGATTGCAGGTAAAGGTATCAACAGTAGTAGCAAGGACAGGCTATGCATCAGGATAGGAATAACGAAAGCAGTAACATGCTACACTACTCTAATGCAAGCAGTATAGAGGAGAGTAGGCGATATCTGGTGATCAAGGGGGGGGGGGCTTGCCTGGTTGCTCTGGCAAGAGAGAGGGGTCGTCAACACCGTAGTCATACTGGGTAGCAGCGGCATCGGCCTCGGTGTCTATCGAGAGAAGAGGGGGGAGAAACAATAAATATATAAGCAAGCATATGCATAGTGATGCATGACATGACAAGTAACGACGTTAGAGGTGCCCTAACGCGGTAGTAGGTGATACCGGTGAAAGGGGATAACATCCGGGAAAGTATCCCCGGTGTTTCGTGTTTTCGGGCAGAGGAGCCGGAGGGGGAAAGTTGCGAGTTTGACATGTTAGGGGTGCGTGGCGGACGAACGGGCTGCGTATTCGGGTTCGTCTCGTCATTCTGAGCAACTTTCATGTAGAAAGTATTTTCATCCGAGTTACGGATTAAAAGATATGATTTTCTAAAGATTTTAATAATTTCTAGAATTTAATTAATTATTTAAATTAATTCGAAAAACAAATTAATGACATCAGCATGATGTCATGCTGACATCAGCAGTCAACAGGGTTGACTTGGTCAACCTGACCTGACCAGTGGGTCCCACTGGTCAGTGACATATTTTAATTAAACAGATTAATTAAACTAATCAAAATTAATTAGGGAGGTGGGCCCCACTATCATACTAATTAATTAACTAATTAACAGTAGTTAATTAGGTTAATTAATCATTGGGTTAATTACCTTAATTAGTTAATTTAATCAGAATTAAATAACTTAACTAATTAGTTAATTAATTAATTATTTATTTTTATCATTAATTATTTATTTATTTATGTATTTTTTTAATTCCTTTGTTTTTTTTAATTCGTTCTAGAGGCGGGGCCCTCCTGTCATTGGCCTAGAGGGGCTTTGCGGGTTTCGGGCGCAGGGGGGCTATGGGGCGCCCGTTAGCGGGCGGAGCCCATGACCTGGTGCAGCAGGGCGTCGGCCAGGGGAGACGCCGGTCGTGGCGGCCGGAGCGGCCGGAGATGGGGCGTCGACGGAGAGGGGTGGCCGCGGGCGCGGGCCAGCAGTGCGATTGGGGCAGCGGAGCCGTGGCAGCACGGCACGAGGAGTGCCGCGGGTCGGATGGCCGCCGGAGGT
>NC_057797.1:414040732-414074401 GCF_018294505.1 Triticum aestivum | reverse complement strand
GGGGTGTCGGTGGAGTGGGGCGAGGTGGTGAGTGGATAAGGGGGAGTGGGGGGAGGCCGGTTGGGCCTGCGGCCGAATGGGCCGGCCTGCTGGGCCGAAGCCCAGTGGGGGGGCCTTTCTCTTTCTTTTCTTTTTTTTCTGTTTGTTTTTCCCCTTTGTATTTTCTTTTACTATTTCTTTTCTGTTTTAATTCATTCAAAAGCAGTTAGGCATCTTATAAAAATGTGTTTACTTCACCATAATTACCGATGCAATAATAGACATAGCCCGAACATTTTATTTTTAATATTTGAAAACTTTTATTGTCGACTTTAAATTTAAGTTTGAATTTGACACGGTTTCGAATTACCCCGAGATTAGTAACAGTAATCGCAGATGTCATGGCATCATTAGGAGAGTTTTACTGTAGCCAAATTATCCGGGCGTTACATGGTGGTACCCTGATCAAAGATTGATCTTGGAGAATACTTTAGCTCCTTGCAACTGGTCAAACAAATCATTGATCATCGGTAGTGGGTACTTGCTCTTGATCGTCACTTTGTTCAATGCTCGGTAATCAACAACCATTCTCAAAGATCCATCCTTCTTCTCAACTAAGAGCACTGGGGCTCCCCACGGTGATGAACTTGGTCGGATGTAACCTTTCTCCAATAACTCCTTAATCTGCTTCTTAATTTCCTGCAGATCATTTGCGAGCATTCGATACGGTCTCCAAACAACTAACGGTCTCCAACTTCATCCCACATTAACGGTGTCTTGCATCTCCTTCCATACAAGGATTCAAAAGGTGCCATCTTCAAACTAGCCTGATAACTGTTGTTGAATGAGAACTCTGCATAAGGTAAATTATCATCCCAACTAGATCCATAATCTAGCACACAAGCTCTCAACAGGTCCTCCAGAATCTGATTGACTCTCTCGGTCTGTCCATCTGTCTGCGGATGAAAGGCTATACTAAACTCCAGCCTAGTACCCAAAGTCTGGTGCAGCTGATTCCAAAACTTTGAGGTAAACTGTGTCCCTCTATCAGATACGATGGTCTTCGGAACTCCATGCAAACATATGATCCTGGTCATATATATCTTGGCCAACTTCGCGCTTGTATAGGTGGTTTTCACTGGTATAAAGTGAGCTACCTTGGTTAAGCGATCAACTACGAATCATATCCTGATCGGGTCCTCGGTAATCCGGTGATGAAATCCATGCCAAGATTATCCCACTTCCATTCGAGTATCGGCATAGGCTGTAATAATCCTGCTGGCTTCTGATGCTCTGCCTTCACTCTCTGACATACATCGCATACTGCTACATACTCGGCAATATCCTTCTTCATACCTGTCCACCAGAAACATTCCTTCAAATCCAAATACATCTTGATGTTTTCAGGGTGAATCAAGTATGGCGAGTCATGAGGTTCCTAAAGTATTAACTCTCTGATCTCTGCATTATTGGGCACGTATACACGATCCTCAAACCATATAGTCTCGTGCTCATCCTCACAAAAACCTTTCGCTTTTCCTTTGCTCATCTTCTCCTTAATCTCAGCAATTTCCTTATCATCCTTTTGAGCTTCTTGAATCTTTCCCAATAATGTAGACTGAACTTCCATTGTTGCAACAAAACCTCTTGTAACTATCTCCAAACAAAGTTCCTTGAGATCGTCAACTAACTTCTGTGGTAATCCTCCTCCTACGAGGGTCTTGGCATAACTCTTGCGGCTCAAAGCGTCTGCTAGGACATTGGCCTTTCCTGGATGATAATGAAACTTCATATCATAATCTTTTATGAGCTCCAACCATCTCCTCTCCGTGAGATTCAACTCCTTCTGTGTGAAAATGTACTTCAAACTCTTGTGATCCGTGTGCACATCACATCGGTTTCCAATAAGAAAATATCTCCAGGTCTTGAGCGCATGCACTATGGCTGCTAACTCCAAATCATGCGTGGGATAATTCAACTCATGAGGTCGAAGCTGCCGCGAGTCATATGAAACAACTCTTCCGTCCTGCATAAGTACACCTCCATGTCCTAAGCAAGAAGTGTCGCAATACACTTGGAAATCCTTGCGTATATCCGGAAGAATCAGCACTGGGGTTGTAACCAAACGTTTCTTCAACTCCTGAAAACTGGCTTCACATTCTTTGGTCCATTTGAACATGGTGTCCTTCTTCAACAATATTTTCATGGGTTTCGCAATCTTGGAGAAATTCTTAATGAACCTCCTGTAATATCCTACGAGTCCCAGAAAACTGTGGATGTCTCCAACTGAGGTGGGTGCCAACCAATCAGTGACAGACTGAACCTTGGTAGGGTCTACCGTTATACCTTCTCTTGATATAACATGTCCAAGAAATCCAACTTCCTTCAACCAAAACTCACACTTGCTAAACTTGGCATACAACTGATGTTCCCTGAGCTTCTCGAGAACTAAGCGCAAGTGTTCCTTGTGTTCCTCTTCATTCTTCGACTATACCATAATATCATCAATGAACACCACAACAAACTTATCCAAAAACGCCATGAATACCTTATTCATCATACTCATAAAATAGGCAGGGGCATTAGTCAATCCAAATAACATGACCGTGTACTCATATAGCATGTACCTTGTGGTAAAATCTGTCTTAGGTATATCATGTTCCCAAATCTTCAACTAGTGGTACCTTGATTGAAGATCGATCTTGGAGAATACTTTAGCTCCTTGCAACTGGTCAAACAAATCATTGATCATCGGTAGTGGGTACTTGTTCTTGATCGTCACATTGTTTAATGCCCGATAATCAACAACCATTCTCAAAGATCCATCCTTCTTCTCAACTAAGAACACTGGGGCTCCCCATGGTGTTGAACTTGGTCGGATGTAACCTTTCTCCAATAACTCCTTAATCTTCTTCTTAATTTCCTCCAGATCATTTGCGGGCATCCGACACGGTCTCTTCGATATTGGTCCTGTGCCTGGCAACGGCTCTATCAAAAACTCAATGGCTCGATCTGGGGGCATGCCTGGTAGTTCCTCTGGAAATACATCTGGGTAATCCTTCACAACAGGCACTTCTTCCTGAACAACTCCCGAGAGAGAATTCACTTGGGTCCTCCTTGGCGCATGCCTAGACACGTACTTGATCCTTTTTCCCTCTAGGTGGTAAGTAAAATTGACTTACTAGCACAATCGATATTTCCTTCATACATGGATAGCCAATCCATACCCAGTATGACATCCAATCCTTGTGACTCTAAAATTATTAAGTCTGAGGGGAAAACATGCCTACCTATGGTCAATGGCTTCTTAAAGCTTCCACTGCTTGCCATATACTCCGCTCCAGGTGAGCTTACTAACATAGGTGTCTTAAGAACTTTGGTGGGCAACTTATACTTATCCACAAATCCCCTTGATATGTATGAATGCGATGCACCAGTATCAAAAAGAACAGTAGCAGTAAATGACTTAATCAAAAACTTACCTATAACTGCATCTGGCTGTTCTTCAACCTCCTCCATGTTAACGTGGTTCACCTGTCCTCTGGTGAAAGGGTTGGGCTTCTTCCCAGAGTTCCCTTTTCCATTTCCATTCCTTGCTTCAAGGCATTCGGTGGCGTAGTGTCCAGTCTTCCCGCACTTGAAACAAGTAGTGTGACTTAGATCCTACTTGGCAGGTGTTCCTGGGTTGGAACGGTTCTAGCTGTTGCTTCCTCCATTCCCGTTTCCATTCTTAGGGCCATTGTGGTTGTGCGTGCTTCCTCCATTGTGAATACGGCCTCCATGGTTATCGGTGTAACCTCCAGAGTTAGGGGTAAAGCGAGGCTTCTGCTGAGCTTCGGAATTATACTTCCCATGTCCATACTTCCTTTTGCGACTCTCTATCTGTTTCTATTTACCTTCAATCATATGGGCCTTGTATACCAAATCCTGGTAGTTATTGAATGTTGCCACCGTCAACTACATGCTCAGCTCATCATTTAGCCCTTCCATAATCTTCTCGTGCTTCATGGCATCTGTGGCCACATCATCCGGGGCATAGAGAACAAACTTACTAACTCATCCACGTACTGCCTCACAGTACGATTACCCACTCGTAAGTTGCGAAACTCACACTTCTTCATACTCATTGCTCTAGTTGAGACATGGGCGTGACAGAAAGGTTGCTGAAACTGATACCATGTGACATTGGCTATGGGAAAAGTGGTTGTGTAACTCTGCCACCATGAGGTTGCTGGTCCATCAAATTGATGTGCGGCAAAACGGACCTTCTCAGCATCTATGCGACCTGCGGTGGTCAACTCCGTTCCTATCTTGCGGAGCTAGTCATCCGCAACAATCGGCTCGGTATTACTGGAAAACACCAGCAGATTCAACCTCAGAAAATGGGATAAATTGTCAACTGGAGGTGGTGGCGGTGGGTTGTTGTTGTTGTTGCCTTGGTTCTTGACTAGTAGCTGCATCAAGGCATTCTGCTGATGGATCAATTGAGTGAGCTCCGGTGGGAAGACAAATCTGGGGTGATGTCTCAGAGGCAGCTGATGGGTTTAGAGGGGAGAGATTAGAATAGAGTGGGGTCTAAGGAGAAAATCAGTACCCATATGCACATGAGACAAACACATTCATATCACACCACTCAATTCAAACAAGGGCATACAATCGATCTAGCTACCGTTACAAAATACTCGGACTACTACTATATACATGGGGGAATACTACTGATAATATGGCGGTCGACTAGAATTTTTGATCGGTAGAAGACTCCATGTTATCTGCTCCAGCTTCGGCTTCATAGTCATCATCGCTATCGTGGTCGGAGTCGGTGTCGTCGATGAAGATGTAGTCTTCGGGATGGTTGTCCTGTCCAGATGCGGGATCTCCCATAAATACTCCTAGCTTCTTCTTCAGATCTTCATTCTTCTCCAGTAGTACTGCAATTTCTTCTTCATATCCATTGCATGTAGACTTGAGATCCTCTTCTAGCTCCATGTTCCTGGTCATCAACTTCTTCATGTCTATCATGCTGGCGCACATCTAGTTCTCCTGATGACGAATGTGTTGGTTTAACTCCTGGATGTAGGCTGCAATGGACTTGTCCCTCCTGGTGCAAATCATCTCCCATTGCTCATCTCGGCGTCCACATATCTGGTAGATGGTGTCCTTACTTCGCCGATGCGTCCCATGGCGATGTGGGCTACCATGCTCTTTCCTAGACTCCAGGTTGGTGCATCAAAGGAAAACTCTATGGGCTCAGTAACTGGTGTGAATTTCCTTCCCTGAACAAGTACTCGAACTGTCCAGCGCTCTTCTTTCGATAGAGTGGCAGTGTCGGTCCCGGTGAAGCTTGGTATTCCGATGTTTAGGTATGTGGTGGCCTCCTTCAAGTGTCGTCCAAAAGGGGTGTCTTCATCCGGTTGAGCAAACTTGTTCCTGGGGTGCGCCATCTATAGAGTGGAAAGTGGAGAAGAGTCAAAAATGAGTAGAGAAGAGGGTCATATGGCTTATCTTAGTGGTCGCGTCCTATAGTCAGCGTCTGCTCTCATGCCATCTTGTAGCGATCCGACCTCGGACGGTCAAATCTTTGTGCATAAGTGTCATCCCTGGATCGATAATGCTGACACACAGAGTACTTTAAAGATTTATAACAGAGTTCAATCACACACTTATTGCATCGAATATCTCAAAAGAGAGTACTTATTACAATAATATGGTTGAAGGCCATCTAATGAAGATAACAACAGAAGCTTCGAAGGAAAAATGAGTCCATCAACTCCAACGGCATAGATGAGTGCATGTAACATCCCAAAATTCTAAATTTTGGAATGTTATATTAAATAGATAGATTTGATTGACTGTTTGATTGATTGACTGAAAGTGAGTGAAATTCGAAACTTTTGAAAGTTAAATGAGAGGGAATAAAAGGACTTACCCAAACTTTCATTTTGCATTTATGATCTTTGTGAATTCAAATTCTTTTCAAATACAAAACCCTAGAGAGAAGATGACATGACTTCTTCCATTTAAATTAAATGAAAGGGGTATTTGAAAATATTTGAATTTCATTTGGAAATATTTCAATTCATAAACTTCATGCAACTCAATGATTTTCATGAGAGAAGATAAAATGACTTCTTCAAATTATATGAAATATGAGTTGGGAGTTTCAAAGAATTAAATTCAAAGTTCTTTTGAATTTATTTTCAATTTGGAGTTATTCGGGTTTTAATCAAATTATTTTTTCCAAAAATAAAATATATAGAAATTAAGGTAAAATGATTCCCTACAATAGAAAATTGGAGAAAAATTAATTTGAAATCATTTTGGTATTTTTAAAATGATTTTTGTTGGATTTTAATAGACCAGTAGCACTCTTTGATTTATCTGAATTTGTGTGGATTTTATTTGAAGTTATAAAAATGTTCATGTCGTAGAAAATCTTTTTTTGAAAATTCTAATATATAATATGCCTATATAAAGTTTTATATTATTTTCGTTTTTCAGTTTATTGTATTCTGTAAAAAAAAATTGCACTGCGCGGCCGGCCGAAGGCCTTTAGGCCCATCGCCTCTTTTCTTCTCTGTTTCGTATATTTTCGTCTACGTTTAGTGCCACATTGCCTAGCCTTTGACCCCTAAGCCTCTTTTCCACCAATAAATATAGACCTATAGAGCCTCCAAAAATCATCTGATTCGGGTTAAATCAATATTTTGGTTTGACTAGATTCATTTAAGAAAAATATATTTCTCCTCCCGGCGCGACTTCTCGAAATTGTCTCTTCTCTCCAAAGTTGTCTTTTCTCTGCCTTATAAAGGTATCTTTCTTCGTTTTTTTCTTCTTATACCTCCGTAGTTTATTATTTTTAGACTAATATGATAAAATAATTAGATTATCAATTAGTCTACGTTATACATTAGACCCTACCCCGTAGCTATTTTTTTCTTTCGTAAAACAGCTTGGCCCTGATTTTTCAAATAGCCATAACTTTTCACTCGTTTATCCAAATTAGACGAAACCAACGCCCACGTCTTCGTTATGATCCCCTCTTTCCAGTAATCCAACACAAACATGTTTTTTGAAAAGTTTAAAATTTAAATTAGATCAGATTTGAATTCAAACTTCGTTTGATCATAACTTGAGTTTCGTAGCTCCGTTTGAGTTGATTCTTTTTGCAAATCGAAGCTCTTGACCTAAACCTTCTGATAAGGCCAAATTCACATAATTTTGGTACTGTTAGAAATTGTTTTATGGTGCAAGAGCTATTTGCTTGGTTTTGATGTTTTCTGAATCGACTTCTTCGATCCTTCTGGTTTTTTTGAGTGATTGCTTATGTGTGGTTACTATTGCTTGATTACGATAGATTGACCGGAGTGTGAAGAGTAGAACTATCAAGAGTTTTGTGTGCGAATCATCTTCATCAACATTGCAGGCAAGTTCACACTTTGATCATACCTCTTACTACCCAGTTTTATTTGCATTAGATCAAACCTCAAACATTGCATGATTAGGATCTAATTAAATTGTGGGATGGGAAGTAGTTGAGGTAGTACCTATTATCTGTTTATTATCAAACCCTTGGGAGTTACTATTACGTCATGCTTACATTGCCATGCTATGCTCGTAGACGTGGATTGGGTTTGAGAGTATTTCATGACAGATGTGGGAGATTATTGTTAACTAAGGTTTTACTTAAGGTGGCTATTTTAATACACCTCTGGGTGGATTGGTTGGGGCACCCTGGGGATATACCAGTGGACTTGCCCGGACACCTGGGGATATACCATTGTTGTCCTAGGAGATCCTGGGGTTACCGTGTGATCCTCCTATGGTTCGCCACCCAGGCTCAAAGGGATCATAAGATTATTCATGCTAGAAACTTCCGTGTGCAGCCACAAGCTATTATGGGCTCTAGCATAGTTGATTAAGTCGTGTGAACTCTTATAGTGGTAGACTAGCAGATGTAGGGGTTGTAGGTGGTACGGTCTACCCATCGTAAGGTGCAAACGCTTCTGAAAGACTATGTCTCGGTCATCCGTTTCTCAAATACCATGTGCGAGAAATCCAACGGAGGAGATCGAGTCTTGTGGGGAAAAGTGCGCAAACCTCTGCAGAGTGTATAAACTAATCATGATTAGCCGTGTCCCTGGTTATGGACATCTTGAGTATCTAGTTCTTGGATTATCCTGTTGATCTCATCATGTTACTTTAAATGAATATTGTTGGGTTTAATGATGTTACTTAATTGGGATTTGAGAATGCTGTCAACCATTCTCAATGTTTAACAACTACCATGATAGTTAAAAATAAAATTTATTCCTTTGTAGTAGGGAAAAATTGGCTTTTCGCAAAAACCTTATAACCATAGAGCTTTTCCACCAGCCATATATGCATGTAGTGATAGCCTTTATTCATCATTATCCTCTGGTGTGAATTTGCCAGTACATTCAATGTACTGACCCTCTGTGGCTGCAACGTCTCATGTTGCAGGATTATCTTACGACGAGTAAGTGATACGTTAGGGTTACGATTTCTACACTCAACTTTGCTGTTGGTGTTGATGGGAATCCACAACCTTGTTACTTCCGCTATTTGGATTGAGGTAATAGTATTTACGTTACTTATACATGTGAGTTACCTCTGTTATAAATCCTCGAGTACTGTGTGTGTCAGCATATCGATCCAGGGATGACACTTAAGCACAGAGACTTGATCCATTCGGGTCAGGTCGCTACAAGATGGTATCAGAGCACATGTTGACTGTAGGACGTGACCCTAGAAACTGGCAAGCCCATAGCAAAGATTTTTCTCTACAACTTTCCCTTTCAAAAAGATCTTTTACATCTCTTCTTTTCTGAGCTTATTCAAAAATTCCCTTTAGTGAGACCATAACCCTTTCCCTTTTGACCACATGAAGAATTCGACTGATGAGACCACTCCAAGAAGTACCAGATATTGGACAACTAAGACCACTTCGGAATGAAGAGTAATTTCCGTGCATCTGAATAATGGAAACTACAATGGTTGAAGGCCAAAGACTAGGAGATTTTGAAGGCTCTGAAGAAATTCCCAGATTTTATGACCTAGAAGGGCTACCCTTATGGAACTTGGCAGACCATGGAAATTGTCAATACCCGAGATCAAGGTGTATCGAAGAAAGACCGGAACATGGAGAGTTAAAAACTCAAAGTTCTGTAAAGAAACACCCTAAGGTAGGAGATATCAACTATGGAGAGATAGCTCATGGAAATGACAAGAGCAGAAACACGACTATCCATGAGGTTATCGCCCGCTTATGCTATTGTCACCGTGCTGAGTTAAAGCGTGCATATGCATGGAAGGATTGGATGGTACCAGGCTGATAGAACACCTATTAGTAAGATGATGTTTTAACCTTAGCCGGTGTATCACCAGGATCTGGAGTAGTACATCAAGAAGTTTAAGGTGGAGCTCCATGAAGACGTATTAGACAAGGAAGCATTTCGTGAAGAACTTAGGAACCAAAAGCTGAAAGTAGCCAAGCTGGAGGAGCTACAACCTCGAGATACCAGAGATTTGTGAGGAAATGAAGGACAGTATGACCATGGTTCATGTGAAGGATGTTGAAACCAGAAGTTTGGAACGCAACTCCAGAATATTAAAGGACGTCACGAGAGACTTCGCGTCAACAGAGTTGATCTGGCAAAAGAACTTGAGAAAGACAAGCATGATCGGAAGAAGCCATTGGAGGCATGAACAAGGCTTGAAGTGTTTGGAGAGTTGAAGATTTATTGACCTTTAGAAGACCAAACCCCTGTTATATACCTACGTTAGATGTGACGTTTGTGAGCTGTCATTTGTTTGATGTTTTCCCGACGGCCACAAATAAAATCTGTCTTTTCAAAACTTTTGTTTGTATTGTGTGTATCCCTCTCCCTCTCTCTTATCTTACCCCAAACCCACATGGACCCAATAGAGGATGAATGAAGATGAGCTTATATTTTCTGGACCGATGAGTCTATTGGAGACAGACCGATGGATTCAGAACATGGAGGATCACAAGAAGAATAACCCTATAGCTGGAAATGATATGACCCAGCATGCTCTTCAGTGCTTTGAAAGAGGTGCTGCCACTTGGTGGAGAATGTACCAAACCATGAATGGATGGCAAGGAGTAACCACTTGGAAAGAAATTAAGTTGACTTTGCCAAGGTCTCGGTTTGTGTCCCAAAAGTTGAAACCTTATGGAAAGGATATGAAGAAAACTTGTGCATGCAAGATTTGTGGAGAAATAGGACACACCCATAAAGAACACAAGGATGAATGCCCTAATTGTGAAGGAAGTCACCCAGTTGAAGAATGCCCAACTAGGCAGATTACTTGTTTCTTGTGTGAAGGGACTACCCACTATCCTGCTTAGTGTCACATTTACCCCATGGTACAACGAACTATCCAGCAGAAGAAAGAAGTAATGAAAGGAGCCCTTATGGAAATTTTAGAAGAACCCGTGATGAAGGAAGAGATGGAGGACACACCTAAAGAAGACCCGAGTAAACCCTTCACTAAGTCTTGCTATTCATGTGGAGAAGAAGGACACATCTCCCAAAATTGTTTGAATGGGGATCTAGTAGAATTCCCGATAGAGGAAGTAGAATATGACCCACAGGAAATAGAAGCCATGATTGGCATGGAAAGGTCTAGGAAGAGAAGCCGATTGGATTCCAGGAATGACCTGAGTCATATCACCTGTTATAGGTGCAAGGAGTCAGGGCACTACCTCAGCAGTTGCCCAAAAAGGTAACCTCGAGACTTGTCAGAAGTCATATGTTTTCGTTGTAATGGAGCAGGGCACTTTGCCAGAGAATGCCCCAAGGAGAAGGAAACTTGTGCTATATAGTTGAGTTTGCAACAAAAGAAATGGAGTAGTAGAAGTGGGAACATTTTCTTTTATATTGAGGTGTTGAGTTGAGGCATGTAATGGAAAAGCAAGAGATTGTAATCATTGGAGAATCAATAAAGTTAGCATCATTGGTAAAGATTTGGGTTTTATGAGTTGTTACTCTATGAAGAAGAATTTTGGCCATTATGAGGATATGAGAAATATGGTCTATGGAAGATTTGTGCATTTTAAGGGTGGTAGTACCCTGTAAGAACTCTTGACCCCTGGAAAAGATAAGGATACTCCACTGAGTGGATTTCAGACAAAATGAATACGAGTTTTGTCTCGATATGTGTGATACCCCAAGAGTGTGTGAGATGAAGTTGGAGACCGTCAGTTGTTTGGACCAAATGTGACCAAGGAGTCAGAAGAGAATATTAAGTTGATTCTAGATAGACTGAAGGTTGCTCAGTCCAGGCAGAAGAGTTATGCAGACTCAAAAACTCAAGGAGGTAGTATATGAAATTGGAGACAAGCATGTCTTCGTGTGCCCCCTCTGCGAGGAGTTAAACGATTTGGAGTTAAGAGATAGTTAGCCGCGAGATTTTTAGGACCATACCGAGTTTTGGAGCGTATGCGAGAAGTGGCCAACAAGTTGGAATCACCCGAAGGACTGTCAGGAGTTCATGATGTGTTTCACATTTCCCAGTTGAAGAAGTGTCATGCAGAGATGGCCAATATTTCCCTGTAAGGACGCTTGACCCTGGAAAGGATAATGATGTTCCACGAAGTGGAATATGGACTCCATAAGTATAAGTTTTTATCTCGGTATGTGGGATATCCCATGAGGATGAAGAGATGAGTTACCATTGGATATAAAGGAGGTATGATGTTGGAAATATGGATCAATGGAAACTCCATGATGAGTCTGAGTAATCATGTCCTAGTTTGGTGCCAATAGAAGGAAGGGAGACAGTACAATTGGATGGATTTTAGTATACTATGAAAGCTGGAAGTTGGATGTTGGATTAGAGATCTGTTGCCCCGATGAAGAGTTCAAGGTTTGCAAGTGATGAGATGGGCCATAACCCACATGCCCCAGGACCTGCCAAGAAGCAAGCACACTCTTGCTGAAGGAAAAACCCTGGACGAAGTTACGATTTTATCAATAAGACAATTTTATAGGAGTAACGCAAAACCTGAGAGTTGTGAAGGAACGATAGATGTTTGTTTGGCTTGCGGAATCAATGGATTATTACGAACGCAGTTCGTGGACAAGAGAAATTCTGCAATGCTTGTGAGGATGACCGAGTGTTAGAACGCGAGATTCGCTAAACCGTATACAAGGTAATGATTTGGGTGCGGGATGGATTGATCACCATACTGACTTACTCTTATTATTCGCCTTGCTATGTGGGATGGTAAATCTGAGTGACTTACCTATAGTAAAGAGATGACGATCAAAACCCTGTTTAAACTTAGAATGGTATAAGTATTTTTCGCTTGTACACGGCAGTTGTTGCCAACCGTAGGTTATACGGTGAGGTTCAACCCAGACCCATTTCCTGCAGGAGAAACCATAAATTGTTGACCACCATGAGATATCGATAGTTGTTTAGTTTTGGCGCCAGACCCAGTCACAGAATAACCATACCAAAATTGAGGAAAAAGGTTATGCCGCTATCGGAAGAGCCCAGAGACGGAATTTTCCCGAGAATTTGAGAAGACCGACACTGTTAACAATATGGATGAAGTATATGAGTTTTGATGGAACCGTAACCATGCTTCTAAGGGTGGTAGCACCCCAGACCCCGTGTGATGATCGATGGATTTTGAGGAGACCCCCAAACCCTAACCTTTTCTTGCTAGCCTCTCCAAATCTCGAGGACGAGATTCATTTTAAGGGTGGTAGGTTTGTAACACCCCAAAATTCTAAATTTTGGAATGTTATATTAAATAGATAGATTTGATTGACTGTTTAATTGATTGACTGAAAGTGAGTCAAATTCGAAACTTATGAAAGTTAAATGAGAGGGAATAAAAGGACTTTCTCAAACTTCCATTTTGCATTTATGATCTTCGTGAATTCAAATTCTTTTCGAATACAAAACCCTAGAGAGAAGATGACATGACTTCTTCCATTTAAATTAAATGAAAGGGGTATTTGAAAATATTTGAATTTCATTTGGAAATATTTCAATTCATAAACTTCATGCAACTCAATTATTTTCATGAGAGAAGATACAATGACTTCTTCAAATTATATGAAATATGAGTTGGGAGTTTCAAAGAATTAAATTCAAAGTTCTTTTGAATTTATTTTCAATTTGGAGTTATTTGGGTTTTAATCAAATTATTTTTCTCCAAAAATAAAATATATAGAAATTAGGGTAAAATGATTCCCTACAATAGAGAATTGGAGAAAAATTAATTTGAAATCATTTTGGTATTTTTAAAATGATTTCTGTTGGATTTTAATAGACCAGTAGCACTCTTTGATTTATCTGAATTTGTGTGGATTTTATTTGAAGTTATAAAAATGCTCATGTCGTAGAAAATCTTTTTCTAAAAATTTTGATATATAATATGCCTATAAAAAGTTTTATATTATTTTCGTTTTTCAGTTTATCGCATTCTGTAAAAAAAACTGCACCGTGCGGCCGGCCGAAGGCCTTTAGGCCCATCGCCTCTTTTCTTCTCTGTTTCGTATATTTTCGTCTACATTTAGTCCCACATTGCCTAGCCTTTGACCCCTAAGCCTCTTTTCCACCAATAAATATAGACCTATAGAGCCTCCAAAAATCATTCGATTCGGGTTAAATCAATATTTTGGTTTGACTAGATTCATTTAAGAAACATATATTTCTCCTCCCGGCGCGACTTCTGGAAATTGTCTCTTCTCTCCAAAGTTGTCTTTTCTCTGCCTTATAAAGGTATCTTTCTTCGTTTTTTTCTTCTTATACCTTCGTAGTTTATTATTTTTACACTAATATGATAAAATAATTAGATTATCAATTAGTCTACGTATTTATACATTAGACCCTAGCCCGTAGCTATTTTTTTCTTCTTTCGTAAAACAACTTGGCCCTGATTTTTCAAATAGCCATAACTTTTCACTTCTTTATCCAAATTAGACGAAACCAACACCCACGTCTTTGTTATGATCCCCTCTTTCCAGTAATCCAACACAAACATGTTTTCTGAAAAGTTTAAAATTTAAATCAGATCAGATTTGAATTCAAACTTCGTTTGATCATAACTTGAGTTTCGTAGCTCCGTTTGAGTTGATTCTTTTTGCAAATCGAAGTTCTTGACCTAAACCTTCTGATAAGGCCAAATTCACATAATTTTGGTACTGTTAGAAATTGTTTTATGGTGCAAGAGCTATTTGCTTGGTTTTGATGTTTTCCGAATCGACTTCTTCGATCCTTCTGGTTTTTTGAGTGATTGCTTATGTGTGGTTACTATTGCTTGATTACGATAGATTGACTGGAGTGTGACGAGTAGAACTATCAAGAGTTTTGAGTGCGAATCATCTTCATCAACATTGCAGGCAAGTTCACACTTTGATCATACCTCTTACTACCCAGTTTTATTTGCATTAGATCAAACCTCAAACATTGCATGATTAGGATCTAATTAAATTGTGGGATGGGAAGTAGTTGAGGTAGTACCTATTACCTGTTTATTATCAAACCCTTGGGAGTTACTATTACGTCATGCTTACATTGCCATGCTATGCTCGTAGACGTGGATTGGGTTTGAGAGTATTCCATGACAGATGTGAGAGATTATTGTTAACTAAGGTTTAACTTAAGGTGGCTACTTTAATACACATCTGGGTGGATTGGTTGGGGCACCCTGGGGATATACCAGTGGACTTGCCCGGACACCTGGGGATATACTAGTGTTGTCCTAGGAGATCCCGGGGTTACCGTGTGATCCTCCTATGGTTCGCCACCCAGGCTCAAAGGGATCATAAGATTATTCATGCTAGAAACTTCCGTGTGCAGCCACAAGCTATTATGGGCTCTAGCATAGTTGATTAAGTCGTGTGAACTCTTATAGTGGTAGACTAGCAGATGTAGGGGTTGTAGGTGGTACGGTCTACCCATCGTAAGGTGCAAACGCTTTTGAAAGACTATGTCTCGGTCATCCATTTCTCAAATACCATGTGCGAGAAATCCAACGGAGGAGATCGAGTCTTGTGGGGAAAAGTGCGCAAACCTCTGCAGAGTGTATAAACTAATCATGATTAGCCGTGTACCCGGTTATGGACATGTTGAGTATCTAGTTCTTGGATTATCCTGTTGATCTCATCATGTTACTTTAAATGAATATTGTTGGGTTTAATGATGTTACTTAATTGGGATTGAGAATGCTGTCAACCATTCTCAATGTTTAACAACTACCATGATAGTTAAAAATAAAATTTATTCCTTTGTAGTAGGGAAAAATTTGCTTTTCGCAAATACCTTATAACCATAGAGCTTTTCCACCAGCCATATATGCATGTAGTGATAGCCTTTATTCATCATTATCCTCTGGTGTGAATTTGCCAGTACATTCAATGTACTGACCCTCTGTGGCTGCAATGTCTCATGTTGCAGGATTATCTTACAACGAGTAAGTGATACGTTAGGGTTACGATTTCTACACTCAACTTTGCCGTTGGTGTTGATGGGAATCCACAACCTTGTTACTTCCGCTATTTGGATTGAGCTAATAGTATTTACGTTACTTATACATGTGATTTACCTCTGTTATAAATCCTCGAGTACTGTGTGTGTCAGCATACCGATCCAGGGATGACACTTAAGCACAGAGACTTGATCCATTCGGGTCAGGTCGCTACAAGATGGTATCAGAGCACATGTTGATCGTAGGACGTGACCCTAGAAACTGGCAAGCCCATAGCAAAGATTTTTCTCTACAACTTTCCCTTTCAAAAAGATCTTTTACATCTCTTCTATTCTGAGCTTATTCAAAAATTCCCTTTAGTGAGACCATAACCCTTTCCCCTTTTGACCACACGAAGAATTCGACTGATGAGACCACTCCAAGAAGTACCAGATATTGGACAACTAAGACCACTTCAGAATGAAGAGTAATTTCCGTGCATCTGAATAATGGAAACTACAATGGTTGAAGGCCGAAGACTACGAGATTTTGAAGGCTCTGAAGAAATTCCCAGATTTTATGACCTAGAAGGGCTACCCTTATGGAATTTGGCAGACCATGGAAATTGTCAATACCCGAGATCAAGGTGTATCGGAGAAAGACCGGAACATGGAGAGTTAAAAACTCAAAGTTCTGTCAAGGAACAGCCTAAGGTAGGAGATATCAACTATGGAGAGATAGCTCATGGAAATGACAAGAGCAGAAACATGGCTATCCATGAGGTTATCGCCCGCTTATGCTATTGTCACCGTGCTGAGTTAAAGCGTGCATATGCATGGAGGGATTGGATGGTACCAGGCTGATAGAACACCTATTAGTAAGATGATGTTTTAACCTTAGCCGGTGTATCACCAGGATCTGGAGTAGTACACCTATGGTTATGTTTGCAGAAAGCTAGTTTTTTCCTACAACAAAGAAATATATTTTATTATCTACAAAGTTTGTTGAAAACATTGAGAAGGTTCCTCAAACTCAATCCCGAATTAAAGTAATCATCAACCCAATCAATTTAATTAAGTAAAGCGATGAGATCAAATCAATAATTCAAGTACCAGATAATCAACATGTCCATAACCGGGGACATGGCTAACCATGATTAGTTTATACACTCTGTAGAGGTTTGCACACTTTTCCCCACAAGTCTCGATCTCCTTCGTTGAATTTCTCGCACTTCATGATGTTTGAGAAACGGATGACTGAGACACAGTCTTTCCGAAGAGGCCCCCTTAACCGATAGATAGGCCAGTACACCTACAATCCCCTACATCTGCTAGCCCATCATGGAAAGGTTTCCCGCAACTTACTCAACTATGCCAGAGCCCATAATGGCTTGTGGATGCACACAAAAGTTTCTAGCATGAATAATCATATGATCCCTTTGAGCCTGGGTGGCAAACCATAGGATAATCGCACGGGTACTCCGGGATATCCCAGGACAACGCTGGATTGCTCCAGGTGCCCAGACAACCACTGGGTACTCCAGGGTGCCTCAACCAATCCACCCGGATGTGTGTTAAAGTAGTCACCTTAAGTTTAACCATTAATTAAAAATCTCACATCTGTCATGGATCACTCAAACCAAACCACGTCTACGAGCATAGCATAGCAATATAAGCGTAACGCAGAAGTAACTCCCAGGGTTTGAAAAATAAAGGCAATAGGTACTACCTCATCACTACTTCCCAATACCCACAAGTATTCAAGTCCTAACAATGAAATGTTTTATGAGTGAACTAATGCATAAAAACTGGGTAATAAGGGATATGATCAAATTGTTACTTGCCTTGCCGACGATCTGAAAAACCGTAGTGACTCGTAGTAGCACGCTTCGCACTCCAGAAACTCTATCGCAAACAAACTATAACATACATACAGACTGAAGCAATAGATGCAAGGATAAAACTCAAGAGAAAAGATCCAAACTGAAAGTACAACTGAAGAGCTTCGATCTGCAAAAAAGAATCAATCGAATCAGAGCTACGAAACCCAAACTGCGGTCAAAAAGTTCAAATTCAAATCTGCTTGAAACCAAAATTTAAATTTGACAAAACCATGTTCAAGTTGGTTATCTAGAAAGAGGGGATCGAGACGAATAATTTCGTGTTGGTTTCACTGGATTTGGACAAACGAGCAAAAATTTGCGAGCATTTGAAGATTAGGGGCTAATCTGCGATAAAAATAATCGCGGATAGATCCCTGAACGAAAATAAAATAAAAAGAAAAGGCTATGGAATGAATGTTCGGTATCAGGGTCAAATGAGTGAATATGTTCGCTAACAGAGACATTCGAACGAACGCTCGCTAATTAGCAAAATAAAAAAAAACCCGATCTAAAGAAAAAGCCAAAAAAAACTAGGCGACGGTTCGGCGGTCTTTACCGGTTGTTAAATGAAAACTGGCGGCGGCGGCTTGCGGCGATGATACGTCTCCAACGTATCTATAATTTTTGATTGCTCCATGCTATATTATCTACTGTTTTGGACATTATTGGGCTTCATTATCCACTTTTATATTATTTTTGGGACTAACCTATTCACTGGAGGCCCAGCCCAGAATTGCTGTTTTTGCCTGTTTTAGGGTTTCTAAGAAAAGGAATATCAAACGGAGTCCAAATGGAATGAAACCTTTGGGAACGTGATTTTCTCACTGAATACAATTCAGGAGACTTGGACCCTACGCCAAGCGAGCTAACAGGAGGCCACGAGGTAGGGGGGCATGCCTGCCCCCCAGGCGCACCCTCAACCCTCATGGGCCCCCTGTTGCTCCACCGACATACTTCTTCCTCCTATATATACCCACGTACCCCCAAACGATCAGAGACGGAGCCAAAACCCTAATTCCACCGCCGTAACTTTCTGTATCCATGAGATCCCATCTTGGGGCCTGTTCCGGAGCTCCGCCGGATGGGGCATCGATCATGGAGGGCTTCTACATCAACACCATAGCCTCTCCGATGAAGTGTGAGTAGTTTACTTCAGACCTACGGGTCCATAGTTAGTAGCTAGATGGCTTCTTCTCTCTTTTTGGATCTCAATACAATGTTCTCCCCTCTCTTCTGGAGATCTATTCGATGTAATCTTCTTTTTGCGGTGTGTTTGTTGAGATCGATGAATTGTGGGTTTATGATCAAGTCTATCTATGAATAATATTTGAATCTTCTCTGAATTCTTTTATGTATGATTGGTTATCTTTGCAAGTCTCTTCGAATTATCAGTTTGGTTTGGCCTACTAGATTGATCTTTCTTGCAATGGGAGAAGTGCTTAGCTTTGGGTTCAATCTTGCGGTGTCCTTTCCCGGTGACAGTAAGGGCAGCAAGGTACCTATTGTATTGTTGCCATCGAGGATAACAAGATGGGGTTTTCTTCATATTGCACGAGTCTATCCCTCTACATCATGTCGTCTTGCTTAAGGCGTTACTCTGTTTTTAACTTAATACTCTAGATGCAAGCTGGATAGCGGTCGACGAGTGGAGTAATAGTAGTAGATGCAGGCAGGAGTCGGTCTACTTGTCTCGGATGTGATGCCTATATACATGATCATACCTAGATATTCTCATAACTATGCTCAATTCTGTCAATTGCTCAACAGTAATTTGTTCACCCACCGTACAATACTTATGCTCTCGAGAGAAGCCACTAGTGAAACCTATGGCCCCCGGGTCTATCTTTATCATATCAATCTCCTGCTACTTAGTTATTTACTTTGCTATTTACTTTGCTCTTATTTTCCTTTGCATCTTTATCATAAAAATACCAAAAACATTATCTTATCATATCTATTAGATCTCACTCTCGTAAGTGTCCCTATAGGGATTGACAACCCCTATTTGCGTTGGTTGCGAGGATTTATTTGTTTTGTGCGGGCGTGAGGGACTCGCGCGTAGCCTCCTACTTGATTGATACATTGGTTCTAAAAAATAGAGGGAAATACTTACGTTACTTTGCTGCATCATCCCTTCCTCTTCGGGGAAAACAAATGCAGTGCTAAAAGAGGTAGCAAGAAGGATTTCTGGCGCCGTTGCCAGGGAGGTCTACGCAAAACTCAACATACCAAGTACCCATCACATACCCTTATCTCCCGCATTACATTATTTGCCATTCTCCTCTCATTTTCCTCTCCCCACAATTCACCCTTGCCGTTTTATTCGCCCTCTCTCTCTCCATCCTCCCTCTCTTTCTCTATTTGCCCCTTTTTGTCTGCTTGCTTTTTGTTTGCTTGTGTGTTAGTTTGCTTGTTTGTCGCGATGGCTCAAGATAATACTAAATTGTGTGACTTCACCAATACCAACAACAATGATTTTATTAGCACTCCAATTGCTCCTCTTACCGATGCTGAATCTTGTGAAATTAATACTGCTTTACTGAATCTTGTCATGAAAGATCCGTTCTCCGGCCTTCCTAGTGAAGATGCCGCTACCCACCTAAATAGCTTCGTTGATTTGTGTGACATGCAAAAGAAGAAAGATGTGGATAATGATATTGTTAAATTGAAGCTATTTCATTTTTCGCTTAGAGATCGTGCTAAAGCTTGATTTTCGTCTTTGCCTAGAAATAGTATTGATTCATGGAACAAGTGCAAAGATGCTTTTATCTCTAAGTATTTTCCTCCCGCTAAAATCATCTCTCTTAGAAACGATATTATGAACTTTAAGCAACTTGATCATGAAAATGTTGCACAATCTTGGGAGATAATGAAATTAATGATACGTAATTGCCCTACTCATGGTTTAAATTTGTCGATGATTATACAAATTTTTTATGCCGGATTGAATTTTGCTTCTAGAAATCTTTTGGATTCGGCCGCGGGAGGCACTTTTATGGAAATCACTTTAGGAGACGCTACTAAACTCCTAGATAATATTATGGTTAATTATTCTCAATGGCATACTGAAAGATCTACTAATAAAAAGGTGCATGCGATAGAAGAAATTAATGTTTTGAGTGGAAAGATGGATGAACTTATGAAATTATTTGCTAATAAGAGTGTTTCTTCTGATACTAATGATATGCCCTTGTCTACTTTGATTGAGAATAATAATGAATCTATGGATGTGAATTTTGTTGGTAGGAACAATTTTGGGAATAATGCGTATAGAGGAAATTTCAATCATAGGCCTTATCCTAGTAATCCCTCTAATAATTATGGTAATTCCTACAACAATTCTTATGGAAATTATAATAAGATGCCCTCTGATTTTGAATCTAATATTACAGAATTTATTACTTTGCAAAAGAACTTTAATGCTATGATTGAAGAAAAATTGCTTAAGATTGATGATTTGGCTAGGAACATTGATAGAATTGCTCTTGATGTTGATTCTTTGAAACTTAGATCTATTCCACCTAAGCATGATATCAATGAGTCTCTCAAAGCCATGAGAATTTCCATTGATGAGTGCAAAGAAAGAAATGCTAGGATGCGTGCTAAGAAAGATGCCTTTATAAGAGCGTGTTCTTCTAGTTCATATGAAAATAATGATGAAGATCTAAAAGTTATCTATGTGTCCCCTATTAAATCTTTGTTTTGCAATATGAATCTTGATAATGATAGGACTGAATATGATCCACCTTTACCTAGAAGGCGTTCCAAGAATTCTGAATCTTTTGATCTTGATGCTAGATTTGATAAAAGTGGGATTGAAGAAATTAAAACCCTAGATGTTGCTAAACCCACTATTATGGATTTCAAGGAATTTAACTATGAAAATTGCTCTTTGATTGATTGTATTTCCTTGTTGCAATCCGTGCTAAATTCTCCTCATGCTTATAGTCAAAATAAAGCATTTATTAAACATATCGTTGATGCCTTCATGCAATCTTATGAAGAAAAACTTGAATTGGAAGTTTATATCCCTAGAAAACTTTATGATGAGTGGGAACCAACTATTAAAATTAAAATTAAAGATCATGAATTCTATGCTTTATGTGATTTGGGTGCTAGTGTTTCCACGATTCTAAAGACTTTGTGTGATTTGTTAGGTTTCTGTGATTTTGATGATTGCTCTCTAAACTTGCACCTTGCGGATTCCACTATTAAGAAACCTATGGGGAGAATTAATGATGTTTCTTATTTTTGCAAATAGGAATTATGTGCCCATAGATTTTATTTTTCTTGACATAGATTGCAATCCTTCATGTCCTATTATTCTTAGTAGACCTTTCCTTAGAACGATTGGTGCAATTATTGATATGAAGGAAGGAAATATTAGATTCCAATTTCCGTTAAGGAAAGGAATGGAACACTTTCCTAGAAATAAAATTAAATTACCTTATGAATCTATTATGAGAGACACTTATGGATACCTAGATCTATTCTTGCTTGTTATGCCTAGCTAGGGGCGTTAAACGATAGCGCTTGTTGGGAGGCAACCCAATTTGATTTTTATTCCATGCTTTTTTCTCCTGCTAGTAATAAATAAATTATCTAGCCTCTGTTTTGGTTGTGTTTTTTGCGTTTAATTAGTGTTTGTGCCAAGTAGAACCGTTGGGAAGACTTGGGGAAAGTCTTGTTGAACTTGCTGTAAAAAACAGAAACTTTAGCGCTCACGAGAACTGCTGTCATTTTTATTTGGAAAGTTCTATTTAGTTAATTCTTTTTGCAGATGATTAATAGATAAATTACTCACGTCGAGCATTTTATTTTAGAATTTTTGTGGTTCCATATCTTGCTCTAGCTACATATTACTACAGACTGTTCTGTTTTTGACAGATTCTGTTTTGCATGTGTTGTTTGCTTATTTTGATGAATCTATGGCTAGTAAATTAGTTTATAAACCATAGAGAAGTTGGAATACAGTAGGTATAGTACCCATATAAATAAATAATGAGTTCATTACAGTACCTTGAAGTGGTCTTTTGTTTTCTTTCGCTAACGGAGCTCACGAGATTTTCTACTTTAAGTTTTGAATTGTGAAGTTTTCAAGTTTTGGGTAAAGATTTGATGGATTATGGAACAAGGAGTGGCAAGAGACTAAGCTTTGGGATGCCCATAGCACACCCAAGATAATCTAAGGACACCTAAAAGCCAAAGCTTGGGGATGCCCCGGAAGGCATCCCCTTTTTCGTCTACTTCTATCGGTAACTTTACTTGGAGCTATATTTTTATTTAGGGACAATTGCATTTTTACCCCTAGTTGGTTCCTACCCACGGGTTTTGCCCTTACTTTTCGAGCTTGCTCAGTTTTGCCTTAATTTTTCCGTCGAGGTCCCTCAAATGCCCTTTGACCGTTTGACCAAAACTTTGAAAATTCATAAGTAATTCATATGAACTCAGAAAAATACAAATAAGATATCAAAATGTTCAGATAAACATTACCTTTATGTGCATATTGTTTGCATTCAGGACAAAAGCACCATTTAAACTACCTGAGGTAATTAATGTTATTAACATTATTAAAAATGAAAAGGTATAAACAATATTTTTTCATGAATAAAAATTACAAGCAAATGTAGGTGATGTTTCCTGAACATCCTGATATCTTATTTCCATTTTTCTGAGTTCGTATCAATTTGTTATGAATGTTCTAACGACTTTGACAATTATTTGGAAACTTCACAACAAATTGATACGAACTCAGAAAAATGGAAATAAGATATCAGGATGTTCAGGAAACATCACCTACATTTGCTTGTAATTTTATTCATGAAAAAATATTGTTTATACCTTTTTATTTTTAATAATATTAATAACATTAATTACCTCAGGTAGTTTAAATGGTGCTTTTGTCCTGAATGCAAATGATATGCACATAAAGGTAATGTTTATCTGAACATTTTGATATCTTATTTGTATTTTTCTGAGTTCATATGACTTACTTATGAATTTTCAAAGTTTTGGTCAAACGGTCAAAGGGCATTCGAGGGACCTCGACGGAAAAAGTAAGGGCAAAACTGAGCAAGCTCGAAAAGTAAGGGCAAAACCCGTGGGTAGGAACCAACTAGGGGCAAAAATGCAATTGTCCCTTTTATTTACCACATGACGTGTGTTTTGCTTGGAGCGTCTTCCATGATTTGAGTCTTTGCTTATTAGTTTACCACAATCATCCTTGATGTACACATCTTCTGATAGAGCCATACATGATTTGGAATTTGTTAGAATACTCTATGTGCTTCGCTTATATCTTTTGAGTTATATAATTTTGCTCTAGTGCTTCACTTATATCTTTTTAGAGCACGGTAGTGGTTTTGTTTTATAGAAACTATTGATCTCTCATGCTTCACTTAGATTATTTTGAGAGTCTTAATAGCATGGTAATTTGCTTAAAGTCTTAATATGCTTGGTATACAAGATTAATAATAAAACTTTCTTATGAGTGTGTTGAATACTATGATAAGTTTGATACTTGATAATTGTTTTGAGATATGGAGATGGTGATATTAAAGTCATGCTAGTTGAGTAGTTGTGAATTTGAGAAATACATGTGTTGAAGTTTGTGATTCCCGTAGCATGCACGTATGGTGAACCGTTATGTGATGAAGTCGGAGCATGATTTATTGATTGATTGTCTTCCTTATGAGTGGCGGTCGGGGAGGAGCGATGGTCTTTTCCTACCAATCTATCCCCCTAGGAGCATGCGCCTAATACTTTGCTTTGATAACTTGTAGATTTTTGCAATAAGTATATGAGTTCTTTATGACTAATGTTGAGTCCATGGATTATACGCACTCTCATCCTTCCACCCTTGCTAGCCTCTCTAATACCGCGCATCTTTAGCCGGTATCATACACCCACCATATACCTTCCTCAAAATAGCCATCATACCTTCCTATTATGGCATTTCCATAGCCATTCCGAGATATATTGCCATGCAACTTTCCACCGTTCAGTTTATGACAAACTCCATCATTGTCATATTGCTTAGCATGATCATGTAGTTGACATCGTATTTGTGGCAAAGCCACCATTCATAATTCTTTCATACATGACACTCATGCATCATTGCATATCCCGGTACACCACCGGAGGCATTCATATAGGGTCATATTTTGTTCTAAGTATCGAGTTGTAATTGTTGAGTTGTAAGAAAAATAAAAGTTTGATGATCATCACTATTAGAGCTTTGTCCCAGTGAGGAAAGGATGATCGAGACTATGATTCCCCCACAAGTCGGGATGAGACTCCGGACGAAAAATAAAAAAAAAGAGAAAGAAAAGAGGCCATAAAAAGGCCCAAAGAAAAAATGAGAGAAAAAGAGAGAAGGGATAATGTTACTATCCTTTTACCACACTTGTGCTTCAAAGTAGCACCATGATCTTCATAGTAGAGAGTCTCTCATGTTATCACTTTCATATACTAGTGGGAATTTTTCATTATAGAACTTGGCTTGTATATTCCAATGATGGGCTTCCTCAAAATTGCCCTAGGTCTTCATGAGCAAGCAAGTTGGATGCACACCCACTTAGTTTCTTTTTGAGCTTTCATATACTTATAGCTCTAGTGCATCCGTTGCATAGCAATCCCTACTCACTCACATTGATATCTATTGATGGGAATGTCCATAGCCCGTTGATACGCCTAGTTGATGTAAGACTATCTTCCCCTTTTTGTCTTCTCCACAACCACCACTCTATTCCACCTATAGTGCTATATCCATGGCTCACGCTCATATATTGTGTGAAGATTGAAAAAGTTTTGAGAATGTCAAAAGTATGAAACAATTGCTTGGTTTGTCATCGGGGGTTGTGCATGATTTAAATATTTTGTGTGGTGAAGATAGAGCATAGCCACACTATATGATTTTGTAGGGATAACTTTCTTTAGCCATGTTATTTTGAGAAGACATAATTGCTTTGTTAGTATGCTTGAATTATTATTATTTTCTATGTTAATATAAACTTTTGTCTTGAATATTTCGGATCTAAATATTCATACCATAGTTAAGAAGAATTACATTAAAATTATGCCAAGTAGCACTCCGCATCAAAAATTCTGTTTTTATCCTTTACCTACTCGAGGACGAGCAGGAATTAAGCTTGAGGATGCTTGATACGTCTCCAACATATCTATAATTTTTGATTGCTCCATGCTATATTATCTACTGTTTTGGACATTATTGGGCTTTATTATCCACTTTTATATTATTTTTGGGACTAACCTATTAACCGGAGGCCCAACCCAGAATTGTTGTTTTTCGCCTGTTTTAGGGTTTTGAAGAAAAGGAATATCAAACGGAGTCCAAATGGAATGAAACCTTCGGGAACGTGATTTTCTCACCGAATACAACTCAACAGACTTGGACCCTACGTCAAGCCAGCTAACAGGAGGCCACGAGGTAGGGGGCGCGCCTGCCCCCCCCCCCCATCAGGCGCACCATCAACCCTCGTGGGCCCCCTGTTGCTCCACCGACATACTTCTTCCTCCTATATATACCCACATACCCCCAAACGATCAGAGACGGAGACAAAACCCTAATTCCACCGCCGTAACTTTCTGTATCCACGAGATCCCATCTTGGGGCCTGTTCCGGAGCTCCGCCGGAGGGGGCATCGATCACGGAGGGCTTCTACATCAACACCATAGCCTCTCCGATGAAGTGTGAGTAGTTTACTTCAGACCTACGGGTCCATAGTTAGTAGCTAGATGGCTTCTTCTCTGTTTTTGGATCTCAATACAATATTCTCCCCCTCTCTTGTGGAGATCTATTCGATGCAATCTTCTTTTTGCGGTGTGTTTGTTGATATCGATGAATTGTGGGTTTATGATCAAGTCTATCTATGAATAATATTTGAATCTTCTCTGAATTCTTTTATGTATGATTGGTTATCTTTGCAAGTCTCTTCGAATTATCAGTTTGGTTTGGCCTACTAGATTGATCTTTCTTGCAATGGGAGAAGTGCTTAGCTTTGGGTTCAATCTTGCGGTGTCCTTTTCCCGGTGACAGTAAGGGCACCAAGGCACGTATTGTATTGTTGCCATCGAGGATAACAAGATGGGGTTTTCTTCATATTGCATGAGTCTATCCCTCTACATCATGTCATCTTGCTTAAGGTGTTACTCTGTTTTTAACTTAATACTCTAGATGCATGATGGATAGCGGTCGATGAGTGGAGTAATAGTAGTAGATGCAGGCAGGAGTCGGTCTACCTGTCTCGGACGTGATCCATATATACATGATCATACCTAGATATTCTCATAACTATGCTCAATTCTGTCAATTGCTCAATAGTAATTTGTTCACCCACCGTAGAATACTTATGGTCTCGAGAGAAGCCACTAGTGAAACCTATGGCCCCTGGGTCTTTCTTTATCATATCAATCTCCTGCTACTTAGTTATTTACTTTGCTATTTACTTTGCTTTTATTTTACTTTGCATCTTTATCTTAAAAATACCAAAAACATTATCTTATCTTATCTATCAGATCTCACTCTCGTAAGTGGCCCTATAGTGATTGACAACCCCTATTTGCATTGGTTGCGAGGATTTATTTGTTTTGTGCAGGTGCGAGGGACTCGCGCATAGCCTCCTACTAGATTGATACCTTGGTTCTTAAAAACTGAGGGAAATACTTACGCTACTTTGCTGCATCATCCCTTCCTCTTCGGGGAAAACCAACACAGTGCTAAAATAGGTAGCAGGCGACGGCGGCACAAGGCGGCGGCGCAGGCTGCGGTGGGGCGGGGCTAGTGGCGGCAGGCGGCGGCGCAGGCGATTGCGGCGGTGGTGTGGGGTGGTGGCGGCGACGGGGCGGCGCAATATAAAGGGACCGGGGGGCGCGGCTTGGAGAAGGGGGCGCCACGCGGTAGAGTCTGGCTCGGACTCCCCTCAGCGTCCGGCGGCGGTGCGACGCGGGAAGGCAGTGGCGCGAGGTGGGCCGGCCTGCTTGGCTGGGCTTCGGCCCAGTCGGGCAAGAAAAGATTTTTTTTAAAATAAAATTCCGCCCGAATAAAATCCTAATAAAATATAAAAGAATTCTACAAATACCAGAAACAATTTTGACCGTCTAAACCTATTATTTAGAACAAAGTGAACATTTTTCTGGTCTAAAAATGCAACTTTCAAAAATGCACATTTTTCTAATTCAAAAAAAAAGCAAATAAAATCCAAATAAAATAATTTTGATTTTAAAATTTTTCCTCCAATATTCCTCTCTTTTTGAAGAAGTCATTTTATCTTCTCTCTTTTAATTTAAATATTGGAAATATTTGGAGAGAAAAATATTAAAAGCAAATTGATCTTCTTTTCAAATTTGACAAAATTCAAATATGAAAATAATTGAAATCCCCAACACTCTCCTTGGGTCCTTGAGTTGCTTTGGATTTCTAGGATCACCAAAAAAATGCAAATAAAATATGATATGCATATGATGACCTATTTATAACATCCAAATTGAAAATTTGGAATGTTACAAATAACCTCTTTTCACTACCAAGTTTGAAATCATAATTGAGTTCTATAATTGCCCAATAAGCATTATGTTCTAACTCAAGAGGTAAATCATATGCTTTTCTGTAGACAATTATATATGGAGACATTCCCATAGGGTTTTTATAAGCCCATAATGCATCATCAAGTTTCTTAGAGAAATCTTTCTGGATCTATTGACAGTCTTTTGCAAAATTATTTTTATTTCTCTATTGCTCAATTCAACCTGACCACTAGACCGAGGATGATAAGGTGATGCAATTCTATGGTTAACGTCATATTTAGCAAGAAGTTTACGGAATGCACCATTAAATGTGAACCACCATTAGTCATTAAATATCTAGGGACTCCAAACCCCGGGAAAATAATTTCTTTAAGCATTTTAATATAAGTGTTATGATCAACACTACTAGTTGGAATAACTTCTACCCACTTAGTAACGTAAACAACAACAACAAAAATATGAGTATACCCATTAGAGGAAGGAAAATGTCCCATATAATCAAAACCCCAAACATCAAATGGCTCAATAACAAGTGAATAATTTATAGGCACTTCCTGATGTCTACCAATATTACCAATTCTTTGACATTCATCACAAGACAAGACAAACTTACGTGCATCCTTGAAGAGAGTAAGCCAATAAAACCCAGATTGCAATACCTTTTGTGCAGTTCTGTCTCTAGCATGGTGCCCTCCATATGCCTTGGAGTGACACTTCCGAAGGATTTGTTCCTGTTCATGCTCAGGCACACAACGTCTAATAACACCATCTACTCCTTGTTTATATAGATTTGGGTCATGCCAAAAGTAATGTCTTAAATCAAAGAAGAACTTTTTATTTTGTTGGTATGTGAAACTAGGTGTTATATATTTGGCAACAATGTAATTAGCATAGTCTGCATATCAAGGACTATTATGAGAAGCATTTATAATATATAATTTCTCATCAGGAAAACTATCATCAATTGGAAGTGGGTCATCAAGAACATTTACATTCTAGACAAATTATTCGCTACAGGATTCTCAGCTCTCTTTCTGTCAATAGTATGCATATCAAACTCTTGTAATAATAACATCCACCTAATTAGTCTAGGTTTAGCATCTTTCTTTTTCATAAGATATTTAATAACATCATGATCAGTGTGAATACTAACTTTAGAGTCAACAATATAAGGTTTGAATTTATCACATGCAAACACAACTGCTAAAAATTCTTTTTTAGTAGTAGCATAATTTTGTGAGCACTGTCTAGAGTCTTACTAGCATAATGAATAACATTCAATTTCTTATCAACTCTTTGACCTAGAATAGCACCAATAGCATAATCACTAGATTCACACATAATTTCGAAGTGTAGGTTCCAATCAGGTGGTTGAACAATAGGTGTAGAAATGAAGGCTTTCTTAAGTATTTCAAAGGCTTATACACAATCATCATCAAAATCATATGGAACCTCTTTTTGAAGGAGATTAGTTAGCGGCCTAGAAATCTTAGAGAAATCTTTAATGAATCTTATGTAGAAACCAACATGACAAAGGAAACTCCTTATACCATTGATATCTTTAGGACATGGCATTTTCTCAATTGCATCAACTTTACCTTTATCTACCTTAATACCTCGTTCAGAAATTTATGCCCAAGTATTATACCTTCATTCACCATAAAGTGGCACTTCTCCCAATTCAATACAAGATTAGTTTCTTCACATCTCTGCAAAATGCGATCAAGTATGCTTAAGCAATCATCAAACGAAGTCCCATAAACAGAAAAATCATCCATGAATACCTCAACAATCTTTTCACAGAAGTCAGAGAATATAGCAGGCATAGATCTTTGAAAGGTAGTAGGTGCATTACATAAACCAAAAGGCATACATCTATAAGCATAAGTTCCATAAGGACAAGTAAAAGTAGTTTTATCTTGGTCTTTTTTTGACTCAGGTATTTAAGAAAAACCAGAATATCCATCTAAGAAACAAAAGTGTGTACCCTTAGATAATATTTCTAACATTTTATCAATAAATGACAAGGGGTAATGATCTTTTCTAGTAGATTTATTTAATTTCCTGTACCATCCTAAATATAGTTACAATTCTTTGTGGAATAAGTTCATTTTTATCATTAGGAACAATGGTAATACCTCCTTTCTTAGGAACACAATGAGAAGGACATACTCATGTACTATCAGCTATGGGATAAATGATACCTGCTTCCAGAAGCTTTAATATTTCATTCTCATCACATCCTTCATGTTAGGACTCATAGGGCGTTGGTGATCAACGACGGGGTTAGCATCAGGCTCCATAATAATCTTGTGCTGGCACAGAGTGGGACTAATGCCCTTAAGATCATCAAGAGTATATCCAATAGCAGCGCGATGCTTCCTCAGAGTTTTAAGTAATCTCTTTTCTTCATGCTCTAGCTCTTTACCTTTGTTGAATTCCAAATATTTAGAGTTGTGTTTAATTCTTTCCAGAAGACCCCCGCTGAATTTAATAGTTTTCTTCATAAAGGAACTAGTAGAAGAAGTATCGAGCATGGATCAATCATTATGATAAAGCTGAGCATAATTTTTTTGTATAATTATTTCTCTTGAGAGCCCATGAATGGGGCATGTGTGCATATAATTCCGATCACGATGAACCAAATGCATACGATAGAACTTCTGGTGAAATTCCAATTTTCGTCGATTCCAATCCCACGTTCCAATATCATCCAATGGCCTATACCATGTCAATGCCTTTCCGTCCAAAGATAAGGGGAATAACTTATTCTTAACTCCATCCTCGGATAAACCTTCAAGCTTAAACAATCCACAAATTTCTTCCAGATAGATTAAGTGCATATCAGGATGTACCATTCCATCTCTTGCATACCAATTAGTGATATGTATCCATCATATCTATAATTTTTTATTGTTCCATGCTAATATTATACAACTTTCACATACTTTTGGCAACAATTTATATGATTTATTGGACTAACATATTGATCTAGTGCCCAGTGACAGTTCCTGTTTGTTGCATGTTTTTTGTTTCACAGAATATCCATATCAAACAAAATCCAAATGCGATAAAACTTTGCGGAGATTTTCTGGAATATATCTGAATTTTTGGAAGAAGAATCAAGGCAAAACGGTGGTCGAGGGTCCCACTAGGCACCAGGGCGCGCCAGGGGGCCCAGGCGCACCCTGATCAGTACTGGGCACCTCATAAGGCAATTGCTTCCCTTCTTTCGTGGCAATAAAGATAATTTATGGATAAAAATTCCCTCAAAATTTCAGCCCAATCGGAGTTACGGATATCTAGGAATTTAAGAAACAGTGAAGGGTTGAAAAACAAGAACAGAAATAGAAGAGAACTGATTGAGAGAGATCCAATCTTGGAGGGGCTCCCGCCCCTCTGCCGCCGTGGAGGACATGGACCAAATGGAAACCCTCCTCCCATATAGGGGGAGGTCAAGGAAGAAGAAGAAGGAGGGGGGCTCTCTCCCCCTCTCTCTCCCGGTGGCACCGGAGCGCCACCAGGGCAATCATCATGACGACAATCTACACCAACAGCTTCGCCGTTGTCAACACCAACTCTCTACCTCTCTATGCAGTGGTGTAACCTCTCTATTCCCGCAGTAATTCTCTAGCTAAACATGGTTCTCAAAACTATATATTATTATCCAATTATATGTGGTTATCCTATGATGTTTGAGTAGATCTATTTTGTCCTATGGGTTGATTGATGATCATGATTGGTTTGAGTTGTGTATTTTATTTTGGTGTTGTCCTATGGTGCCCTCCGTGTCACACAAGCATGAGGTTGTAGGGTGTTGCAATATGTTCATGATGCTCTTATGGTGGGTGGCTAGAGTGACAGAAGCTTACACCCGAGTAAGGGGGTTGTTGCGTATGGGAGTAAAGAGGACTTGATACATAATGCTATGGTTGGGTTTTACCTTAATGATATTTGGTAGTTTTGGATTCTTGCTAGAGTTCCAACCATAAGTGCATATGATCCAAGTATGGAAAGTATATCTGTTAGCTCATGCCTCTCCCTCATATAAAATTGCAATAATGATTACCGGTCTAGTTATCAATTGCCTAGGGACATATCTTTGTATTGTGTTACAAAAAGCTTTATACTAAACTAGTAAATTTATTATCTTGCAATTTATTTGTAGTTCCATTATCGCAAGGTACTTCTAGTTTTATTCTTGTTCTAGGTAAAGCGAACGTTAAGTGTGCGTAGAGTTGTATCGGTGGTCGATAGAACTCGAGGGAATATTTGTTCTACCTTTAGCTCGTCGTTGGGTTCGACACTCTTATTTATTGAAAAAGGCTACAAACGATCCCCTATACTTGTGGGTTATCAATTAGCTAGCAGTTTCTCTGACATACCCGAAGGAATTTCATAATAAATATTTTTAGTAGGTTCAGTAGGTCGAGGGGAAACTCTTATTTCTTCCAGTCAAGGTGAAGATACCCCGAAAAAACCCTCAAAGGATTATTTTCCATAGTGACAAGTGACACAAAATTTCAGTATGTAATATAAAAGTTTACTTACCAAAGGTGCTTCACTCACCGGCAATGGCACCAGAAAAGAGTCTTGATGACACACAAGTATAGGGGATCAATCATTGTCCTTTCGATAAGTAAGAGTGTCGAACCCAACAAGGAGCAGAAGGAAATGATAAGCGGTTTTCAGCAAGGTATTCTCCGCAAGTGCTAAAAGTAACAGTGATAGATAGTTTTGTAGCAAGATAATTCGTAACAAGTAACAAGTACAATAGTAGCAAAGGTGCAGCAAGGTAGCCCAATCCTTTTTATAGCAAAGGACAAGCTGAAAAGTTCTCTTATATAAAGCCAAGTGCTCTCGAGGACACATGGGAATTGTCGTTTAGTCACGTTCATCATGTTTAGTTGATTTATGTTCGCTACTTTGACAATTTGATATGTGGGTGGACCGGTGCTTGGGTGCTATTCTTACTTGAACAAACTACCCGCTTATGATTACCCCCTCCCGCAAGCATCCACAACCACGAAAGAAGAATTATGATAAATCTAACCATAGCATGAAACATATGGATCCAAATCAGCCCCTTACGGAATAACACATAAACTAGGGTTTAAGTTTCTGTCACTCTAGCAACCCATCATCTACTTATTACTCCACAGTGTCATCCCTTAGGTCCAAGTATGGTGAAGCGTCATGTAGTCGACGTTCACATGACACCACTAAAGGAAGCAACGACATACATATAATCAAAATAACGAACGAATACCAACGTCACATGGTTACTTATAAGAAGACTTCTCCCATGTCCTCAAGAACAAAAGTAACTACTCACAAATCATATTCATGTTCAAGATCATAGGGGTATTGAATATGCTTGAGGATCTGAACATTTAATCTTCCACCAAATGAACCAACTAGCATCAACTACAAGATGTAATCAACAATACTAGCAACCCACGGTTACCAATATGAGGTTTTGGGACAAAGATTGAATACAAGAGATGGACTAGGGGTTGAGATGAGATGGTGCTAGTAAATATGTTGATGAAGATTGGTCCTCCCATGATGAGAGGATCGTTGGTGCTGTCGATGGCTTCAATTTCCCCCTCCTAGAGGAGAGTTTCCCCAGTGGAATCGCTCTACCGGAGAGCAAAAGTGCTCCTGCCCAGGTTCCTCCTTGAGACAACGACGCTTCATCCCAAAAGTCTTCTTATTTTTATAGAGAAAATGGCTTCATATAGCAGAAGAGGGGCACCGGAGGCATGCCAGGGGGCCACAAGCTCACCGGGCG